>NC_064624.1:55901502-56204002 GCF_023898315.1 Schistocerca nitens
GGCAGAGGGTTCAATGAACCACCTTCAAGCTGTCTCTCTACCGCTCCACTCTCGAACGGCACACGGGGAAAACGAGCACTTAATTTTTTCTGTGTGAGCCCTGATTTCTCTTATTTTATCGTGATGATCATTTCTCCCTATGTAGGTGGGTGCCAACAGAATGTTTTCGCAATCGGAGGGGAAAACTAGTGATTGAAATTTCTGAGAAGATCCCGTCGCAATGCAAAGCGTCTTTGTTTTAATGATTGCCACTCCAATTCACGTACCATGTCTGTTGCACTATCTCCCCTATTTCGCGACAGTACAAAAGGAGCATCCCTTCTTTGAACTTTTTGGATCTCATCCGTCAGTCCCACCGGATGCGGATCCCACACTGCACAGCAGTATTTCAGAAGAGGTCGCACAAACATGATGTAAGCAGCGTCTTTAGTAGACCTGTTGCACCTTGTAAGTGTTCTGCCAATGAGTCGCTGTCTTTGGTTTGCTCTACCCACAACATTATCTATGTGATCGTTCCAATTTAGGTTATTCGTAACTGTAGCCCCTAAGTATTCAGTTGAATTTACAGCCTTCACATTTGTGTTACTTACCGCGTAATCGAAATTTAGCGGATTGCGTTTAGTACTCATGTGAATAATTCCACACTTTCTTTATTCAAGGTCAACTGCCACTTTTCGCACCATACAGATGTAAGACGTCTTGGTCTCCTGACCTTCATTGCTTACATATTCCGCCCTCGCAATCATATTCCGCACATCAAGACGCTTCATTCGAACCCAGACTCGATAAGATAAAGTCAATGTTGTATGAATTCATGTAAACGATACGCAAATAACAAGTGCACACCGGTATTGAGAGGCTCGAGGCTGGTGTAGACACACACATTCAAGACACGACGGTCACAAGAGCTTTTAGTTCGGGAGAAGTGGACCGCACGCTGAGATTCTGGTCCCTTCAGAGGACGATTCAGCCTATCTACGTCGGACGGCGACCGCCCGTGGAGCGGACAGCGTTTGCCCGAGTGAAAGGGGAGAACGCCCCCGCGTTCGGCTTAAAAGCAAATTCCGCTACATTGTGTGGGAGCGCCCAGCCTACGCATTCTTTACAAACTTAGCATGCAGTTTCAGAGGTTTTCACAGGGAGACAGCAAACGCCAAACGCCGATCCTACAGATTTCCGGATTGGTCGCCTTAAACGAAACGGCATTCTCCTGTTTTAGAAGAGCGATGCTGATTGGCAGACAATATTCCTGATGCCTTGAGCTGAAGGAGTAATGGAAGACACCGACAGACATACCCCTTCACATCTGGCGTGGAGATGGGCCGTTCCGTTGTTACTCTTGGAGTGAGAACACGTAACGAGAGCGTGTGCGCTCATACATGTACTCAAAGAGCGAGGAACAAGTCTCTCCTCAGTACTTCACTGGGAGACGCCTCTGTCGAGAGCGAATCGGAGTGTGACTCTATATTGAGTCCTTGTGATTAAGTGTTGTTCACTGTGTTGGCCGCCACACTTATTGTGCGGTGTGAACAGAGTTATAGTTAAACACCTGCAAGCGAAATTATGAGTCGCATTGCGGTGGACTGGTTTTCTGACCGGTGTACCACGCCAATAAGACTAGGGGCGAATAGGAGTCCTTGGCTTCATCAAGGCGTAGGGAGAGTTTTCAATCCAGATACACCGAGAGTTATCTTATTTGTCAGCAGCAAGCAGCGCAGACAGCAGTCATCGCAGCTTACGGTATTGTGCGCTACAGCTCTTGCGAGCGCCATATTTCCTGCACAACAGTACACTTCACTGCATTTCACACGCGACAGCCTCGACCGTACCTAGCAACATTCTAACGGATAATTATTCAAGTTGAGTAGGCGCAGCTCTCAGCCATTCTGTTAAGTCAATAACAATCTTAAACTTTGTATAGAAATTTCATTAGCGAATCCTATGCTTAAGAGGTAACTTCACATTCCGAAAAGAACCCGGAAATAACTTGTTCAGTTCATAACTAAAAGTGCCATTGTGATTTCTCAGAATTTTTGCAAAATAAAAAATAATTTTCGTTAGTTTCATGTTTTTCTTACACTGACTAGCACTACTCCAGTACCCAAGTATCCCACTAGTTATGTAAGAAATGTTGTGAATTTTTGTGTCATTTCCTTACAGTGGACGACTCCAGAAGATATTTATTGCTGAAAGTTTTTCAGGCATTTGTCTTTAGAACGTTAGGAGCGTCTGTCTGACTTCTGTAGTAGTGTGGGGGTGGAAATTGCATCTTGGAGGAGCCACAGGGTAAAGGGTACATTTCATATTAATCTGTTGCACAGAATAACAGAATAGCACCCACACGTTCACAGACAGATGTCTTATCTAAATTATTTTGCAATTTGTTTTGATCAGCTGATGAGTTTACAAGACGGTAAATGACAGCATCATATGCAAACAATCTAAGACAGCTACTGAGATTGTCTCTTATGTCGTTAATATAGATCAGGAACAATAGACAGCCTATAACACTTCCTTGGGAAACGCAGGATATTACTTTTTTCGTTATTCGAGGGCTGATAATGATATTTTTGAAATATCGATAAATTGGATACCCGACATTTTTAAAAAATATAAACAGTCCTAGTTGGGCCAAGAGATTCGGTCATGTGGGATCGCAGTTGGCTCTGATGACATGCCGAGGTTGCTCCTTATTTCTCATTCTTATAGATTAATAGAGTAGGGCTTTAATAACAGTTTCTCCGGGCGTTACTATGAAGGTTCAGCAGTCGTCGGGTGTGCAACATTTGCGAGTGTTATTCGGAAAGTCCGATCGGTCGCTACATGGACACGACAGTGAAAATCCGTTAAAGCTTTGCATAAACCTGTTGGACAGTGTCTCTTACAAGGGAACCTCCCCATCGCACCCCCCTCAGATTTAGTTATAAGTTGGCACAGGGATAGGCCATGAAAAACTGAACACAGATCAATCGAGAAAACAGGAAGAAGTTGTATGGAACTATGAAAAAAATAAGCAAAATATACAAACTGAGTAGTCCATGTCCAAGATAAGCCACATCACGGTACGTGTACACTGGTGAGCACCGTGGTTACCGTGAGCAGCTACGGAGCAGAAGGTCCATGGTTCAATCCTCCCTCGAGTGAAAAGTTTTAATTTTTTATTTTCAGACAATTATCAAAGTTCATGCACTCAGACATGATCAACTTCGCTCTCCAAAATTCCAGGACATTTTCAGATTTGCTTGGACACATGCTGGATTTGACGGTCTACACACGGAAAAACTTGAAAACGTTAAAAACGTATGTTTTGACAGAGCACAGGGAAAACTGTGCGACTGTGAAACTGTTGCATTCATTTGTTGCCGTTTATGTGACAAACTCTTATGTTTTCATCACTTTTTTGGGAGTGATTATCACATCCACAAGAAAACCTAAATCGGGCAAGGTAGACGAATCTTTTTACCCATTCGCCAAGTGTGCAAGTTAGGTGGGTCGACAACATATTCCTGTAATGTGGCGCACATGCCGTCACCAGTGTCGTATAGAATATTTCAGACGTGTTTTCCTGTGGAGGAATCGGTTGACCTATGAATTTGCGATCAAATGTTTTCGGTTCCTATTGGAGAGGCACGTCCTTTCGTCTACTAATCGCACGGTTTTGCGGTGCGGTCGCAAAACACAGACACTAAACGTATTACAGTGAACAGAGACGTCAATGAATGAACGGTCAGATCGTAACTTTGCGAAAATAAAGTAAGTAAAATTTTTACTCGAGGGAGGGACTCGAACCAAGGACCTCTCGGCCCGCAGTTACTCACTCTAACCACGGGACCACGGCGCTCTTCAGCTTACATAGTCCTTGTGTAGCATATCTTACACTTGGACTACTCAGTTTGTATATTTTGCTTATTTTTTCATAGTTCCACACTTCTTCCTGTTTTCTCGATTGATCTGTGTTCAGTTTTTCAAGGCCTACCCACTGTGTCAATTTATAACTAAATCTGAGGGGGGTGCGATGGGGAGGTTCCCTTGTTATTACGTCCGTCAATCGCTTGACGTTGTTCTTTTTAGTTTTGAGCGTACAGTGAACACTTAAAAAACGCTTAACAAATAATGTCTCTTGCAAAGTAGGAGTGTCTCTGAGAGGTATCTCCTGATTTCTTGGAGACGACACAACGTAGCTGTCATGCACTTCCTTCATCACAACAATTCGCGACTCCGTACTGCAGGAGCAATGAGAGCGATCCTACAGTCTTTTGGATGGGAAGTGTTTGATCGCCTACAATACAGCCCGAGCTTGGCTCCCTCCGATTTTCATCTCTGTTCACTTAAACCGCTGCCTATAAAGACAAAATTTCGGCACACACGACAAACTGCAGATTAGCGTACGGAGTTGGCAGATAGGGTATTGGCCGGCCGTGGTGGCCGAGCGGTTCTAGGCGCTACAGTCTGGAACCGCGCCACCGCTACGGTCGCAGGTTCGAATCCTGCCTCGGGCATGGATGTGTGTGATGTCGTTAGGTTAGTTAAGTTTAAGTAGTAAGTTCTAGGGGACTGATGACCTCAGAAGTTAAGTCCCATAGTGCTCAGAGCCATTTGAGCCAGGTAGGGTATTGGAAAGTTGGTACAAATCTACGAGAAATGTCTCAGAGCGGCTACTATGTAGACAAGTATCTAGAACGTGTATCTGTTGCAAAATAAAAACATGTTTGATTTTCTCTATGGTTTCATTTCGCTGCCGATCAAACCTTACTATCCAAATAACCCTCGTATTTTACTGCAAGAAGTTGATCATCAGGAAACGAAGTAGAAGATGAAATGACGCCAATGAACAACCTGTCTTTTAAAAAGTAGGGGACAGTATGATGGGACAAAATTTCTGCCCCTGAAACTGAATTGGAGTATGGGCAGTTTTTCCATTTTCTGTATAATATCGCGCACATTATTTTCTACGGCTCATTTTTCTTAAGCGCCAAAGAAATTGGTATCGGCATGCCTATACCAATAAACAGGCAGAATACGGCGCTGCGATTGACAAAGCCTACACCAGACAACAAGTGTCTGGCGCAGCTGTTACACCGGTTACTGCTGCTGCAGTGAGTTTGAATGTGGTGTTTTAGTCGGCGCACGAGCGATGGGACACAGCATGCCCGAGGTAGCGATGAAGTGGGGATTTTCCCGTACGACCATTTCGTGAGTGTACCGTGAATATCAGGAATCCGGTGAAACATCGAATCTCCGACGTCGCTGCGGCCGGAAAAAGATCCTGCAAAGAACGGGACCAATGACGACTGAAGAGAATCGTTCAACGTGACAGAAGTTCCTTCCGCAAATTGCTGCATATTTCAGTGCTGGGCTATCGGCAAGTGATAGCGTGCAAATCGTTCAACGAAACATCATCGATACGGGCTTTCGGATCCGAAGGTTTACTCGTGTGTCCATGCACGACACAAAGCCTTACGCCTCGCTCGGGCTCGTCAACACCGACATTGACAGTTAATGACTGGAAAGATGTTGCCTGTTCGGACGAGTCTCGTTTCGAATTGTTTCGAGCGGATAGACTTGTGCGAGTATGGAGAAAACCTCATGAATCCATGGACCCTTCATGTCAGGGGGGATTGTTTAAGTTGGATGAGGCTCAGTAAGGGTGTGGGGCGATTGCGGTGAGAGTGAGATGGGACCCCTGATACGTCTAGATACGACTGACGACACGTACGTAAGCATCCTGTGTGATCACATGCATCCATTCATGTCCATTGCCCACACGTCCATAACTGCTACAGAGTGGCTCCAGAACACTCTTCTGAGTTTAAACACTTCCACTGGCCACCAAATCCCGCACACATAAACATTATTGAGCACATCTCGGATGCCTTGCAACGTGCTCTTCGGAAGAGACCTCCAAGCCCTCGTACTCTTACGGATTTACTTACAGCCCTGCAGGAATCATGGTGTCAGTTACCTCCAGCACTACTCAGACAATAGTCGAGTCCACGCCACGTTTTGTTTCGGCACTTCTGCCTGCTCACGGGGGCCCTACACGGTATTAGGTGGGTTTACCAATTTCTTTGCCTCTTCTGTGTGTATCCCTCCAAGCGCCTAACCTTTTCAATTTGTTTTTACAATTGCAGTTTGTAGGCTCCTATAAACATCCCCTCTCGCGATAAAACCATCAGCTTTAATGCTGTCTCAGTTCCGCTCAGTAATCCAATATTTTTAGACACAATAAACACATACCCGTTCAACGGGCACAGCAGATCGCCACGAACACTGGACAAGGCGTCCACCCTAGAAGATGCGTTCCCAAGCCCAACTCACCGGCAACCCTTCGTTGTTACTGCTCCCAATCCGAACTGCAACCAAGGCCAAGCACTCCGTTGGCTCTGATCTGCCGACGCAAATCCGATTTCGGCTAACGAAGCGGTCATTGCGTTCGCTGAGGTTCGTTGGTCAAGTGTGCAACCGCCAAGACCGAACACTGCATTACAAGTGAGTCGCTCGGTCCTCCATATCGCTGCTCGTCCTCTTAGTCTTCGTCAGTGACGACACGAGCCACGTATTGTAAACACGAGATACTGGTGAACCAGTAGCTTCCGTCCTCCCACGGTTCTGAAAGGCGTTCCACACTGCATCGCATCGTCGACTGCCAACCAAGATAACACCTTGCGGTGTGGTCTTCGCTAATGTTTGACTGGATCGATGAATATTTGACTAAAACAAGAGAGTACTTCATGCTGTGCATGTTTTGTGTTGTTTTTGTTGTGTCCTTAAATCCTAAGACAGGTTTGATGCAGCTCTGTATGCTACTCAATCCTACGCAAATCTCTTCATCTCCGAGTAACTACTGCACACTGCATCCTTCGGAATCTGCTTGGTGTATTCATCTCTTGGTATCCCTCTACGATTTTTACCCTCCACGCTTCCCTCCAGTACTAAATTGGTGATCCCTCGATGTGTCAGAACGCGTCTCTTCTTCTGGAGAGGATGCGCCAGAAATTCCGGCTCTTCTCCCCAATTCTATTCAGTACCTCCTCATTAGTCACGTGATCTATCCACCTAATCTTCAGCATTCTTCTGTATCAGCACATTTCAAAAGCTTCTATTCTCTTCTTGTCTAAACTATTTATCGTTCATGTTTCACTTCCATACATGGCTACATTCCATACAAATACTTTCATAAAAGATTTCCTGACACTTAAATCTAAATGTTAACAAATTTCTCTTCTTCAGAAACGCTTTCCTTGCCATCGCCAGTCTACATTTTATATCCTCTCTATTTCGATCATTTACTGCGCAAATAGCAAAACTCGTCTACTACATGTTTTACAGAAACGAAAATAATATTGGGCACGCTTCAAGGAACGCTAATACGACCGTTGATATTCTCAGCATTCGTAGACGACTTAAGAGGTAGAGTCAGAAAAACTATAAGATTGCTCCGCGACTATGTTGTTGTCCCCAGGGAAGCATCGTTATTGGACGATCCAAAGGTAATGTTTGGAAACAATTTTCACTTTGTGTAATAAATGACAGCTCTCTTTAGATGCCACTAACAAAGAGAAAGTGTCCGATAGGATGTGATTGCAGGATCATCTTTAGTAGGTAACCATGTGTGAACATAGAGGGTCACTTCTAAGTGACGATGTGAAACGGACTAGTCGCGTAAAATTAGTATTAGTGAAAGCGAATGGGAGACTTGGATTTGTTGTAAAGATTGTGAGAAAGCATGGCGCATCTCTAAAGAATCTTCCTAGTGCGACAGCCCCAGCGTTTGGAGTTCGTATCAAGCATCAGACATCGAACGAATTTAAAGAGGCGCTAGTATCGTCGTAACAGGTTGTTACAACGAAAGTCTAATACATAAGGTGAAGGGACGTATATAGGAAACTCTGGAAGGAAGACGAACCTCTTGAATAAATTGAAAGAACCTGTGTTCCACAGGAACTGGGCGACTGTTCTGCTGCGGCCAGTATACGAGTACATCTCCGTAAGGGATCGTGAATATACGAGAGCAAGTCAATTATTGTCAGCAAATTCGTTATATTTTTGTTTATTTGGGCAGTACTGTCATTTTACGTTGATGACGTGTGCCTTGTTTATTTGTTGTTATATCTTTGCAACTTTCAAGCAGCTAGGTTAGTTTCGTTATCGCTGTCGTGCTGTTAATCATGTCTGCTCCGCTGTCTGTTTGCACCAAAGAAGAGCAACGTTCAGTGATTCGTTTTTTGTGGTCGGAAGGCGTATCAGGGGCCGAAATTCATCGAAGAATTTCGGTACTGTACGGGAGCAGTGTTTTGTCAGAATGGAGTGTCTACGAATGGATTGAAAAATTCCGAAATGGTCGCACAAGTGTTACGCACGATGAAGGAGCCGGACGACCGTTTACCGCCACAAACGAAATGATTCTCTTAGACGATTAACTATTGACGAAGTGGCACCTCGGCTGTAAATTAGTCACGGTTCTGCCTACGAAATCATCCACAATAGACTTGGGTTTGTGCAAGATGGGTCCCAAATCAATTCATACAGCTGCATAAACAAACGCGCATGGACATCTGCAAAAAACATTTGGATCGCTATGGTAACGAAGGGGACAACTTCTTAGACAGGGTCATCACTGGTGACGAAACATGGATCCACCATTACGAGCCGGAGAGTAAACGGCAGACTATGGAATGGAAACAAATTCGCCGGGCAAGAAAAAGTTTAAGACGTAACCGTACGCAGGAAAACTGGTGTTTAAGGTTTTTTTGGGATGCACAATGTCCAGTACTGGAACATTATGGGGAAAGGGGCCCAACAATAAACAGTGTACGTTACAGTAAGATGTTTACTGCCAGGCTAAAGCCTGCAGTTCGAAGCAAACGCCGACGATTGCCGTCACAAGGTGTTGTGTTGCTGCACGACAATGCCCGTCCGCATACTGCTGCCCACACTGCTGGAACGCTCCACAAACCCAAATTTGAAGTGCTGGATCATCCTCCATATAGTCCCTATCTTGCCCCTTCTGACCATCACTTGTTTGGCCCACTGAAACAGGCAATAAGGGGCCGTCGATTTGCCTCGGACGAAGCAGTGAAAGAATCGGTGCATTCCTGGCTCGCAGTTCAACCGAAAACCTTCTTTTATGATGGCATCATGAAGCTTGTATAACGATAGACCAAGTGCGTCGACTCGCAAGGCGACTATGTCGAAAAATGGTGTTCTTATAAGTTTCCTATTTGACTACAGTAAAATTTTATAACTACTTTGTGGATACTAATTGACATTCATTTGGAGACATAGATAAATATGTTGGTAGGCAATCTGCACTCGTTCAATACGCGAATGCAATAAGAGAGGAAATCGAGAATATTGGATCGAAGTGCTCTCCGCTGTGAATTGTCGACGTGCGTTTGTCAGATCTACTGCAGGCGCGACTGGTTCTGCTGTGCTCCGTGTGGCATATGACACATTCAGTAGCTCATTAAGGACTGTACAAGGGAAGCGATAGAGAAAGCATTCCACACTGAATTTCGTCAATGTTCTGTAATGGTTCACAAACCCAAGACTGTAAAACAACACCGAAACCAGAAAATGATGTAATTTCTCGCCAGTAACTCCAGAACCATATAGTGTAATGCTTACTGAAGCCGCAGTATTTCCCCTTGCACTCTGCGCAGCTAAATCTGCAGCTGAGTGGCATTCGAGACAATTGTTTCTAGAAATATGTGAGAATTCTGAAATAAATCAAAACCCTACTACGCCAGTTTCAAGGTGGAGGCGGACAAGTGCCCCCCTTTGGCCTCCCTTGTGGACGCCAACTATGTTCACGTGTGAAAGGGACTTTTCATGCTTTTTAGTAGGCGCCAGTTATTCGGCTCAACGTTACGTGGTTTTGTATACATTGTATACCTGAATTTTATTTTCCTATGCCACAGTCAAAAGTTTAAACTTTCGTGTTCCAAGCTGCTACTCCAGCCGAGTGTAAAATGAATGTGCGCAACGGAAAATAATAAACGCTAAAATGATGATTTGGCCCTGTCTCACTACCCCCTGAACAAGATCTCAGGATCTCTTAATTCTATAAACTACAATCTAAACATACATGAATGATGAAGGCAACTAATCCTACTAAATGATAAACCTTGTTGCTGATTATATTTTTATTGTAGATTAAAGAAAGTTTACATTTCCTAAGTAAAATTACTAATCAATTGCCCAAATCTGCCCTATATTATGACTGTGCAATGTAATATCAATAACGCTTAATGACTGACACCATCTACGTACCGAACACTAGAAGACACCATCTACGGTGGTCTGCAACCTCAGTGGAAATAAACTAACGTGATCACAGCTGTTTAGTTTTTATAGCCCTAATAAGCCGAAGCAATTTGCGACATCACCGTATGTACTGCGTCCGGTGCATCGAAGTGATGGTTCTTGTACTCATTTGCGACGATGGAAGAACTCCAGCCACAAGTAAACTCTTTCAGACACGGCAGAAGGTGGTTCTCTGACTAATATGCTCACACTGTCTTCTCCTCTCTGTGTTCTACTGACGAGAAACGCGAACTCCCATCCACAAGGACGGAGTTCAGATAACGTCTCAACGTAACTATAGGCAGGAGAAGTGCTCTCAGTTACTGAACGCTGTGTACTCAACGACGAGTTCCAACCCGTAGGTGAAGTCCAGAATAGTATAGGTTCGCAACAGTACAGTGCCTAACTGTTCGAAGTATAAACTCTCCTGAGAGCAAAGACAGCAAGTCCGTCCATTCCAACAAAGCTGATATCGAGCGACCGTCACAGACGGGCGCTCACAACGGAAGACCTCGTCTCCCAGCACGGCGTGGCTCCCCACCCTCGTAATTCCGAAAACGAATCCTATTCCCTAAACCACGCAATATTCTCCCTCTCTACAGGTTCTTCGGAACGCCGAGCAACTAAAAAATGGTTCAAATGGCTCTCAGCACTATGCGACTTAACTTCTGAGGTCATCAGTCCCCTAGAACTTAGAACTACTTAAACCTAAGGACATCACACACATCCATGCCCGAGGCAAGATTCGAACCTGCGACCGTAGCGGTCGCTCGGCTCCAGACTGTAGCGCCGTGCGGGCCACTCCGGCCGGTCCGACCAACTATATTTTAGTCTTTTGTCGTCCAGGGCGGAAAGTTTGCGAGGAAACATCCTATACTCGTACAATGGTACGCTTCTGAATAAAAATCCTTGGAAATAACCGAGCCTCCATGGTTTCCGATGTGCCGATTCTTTGTTCCTCTCACCTGCGTCCAAGATTTTCATAGTTTCCGTAGTATAATCCTTCCGGTTCGGCTAAAAACCGGCCGGTCGCGACTCTATTGTTAGGTGCTACGACGTCTGTCTTGCTACTTCCTGTGTTTAAGCAGCACCAATAGACCCGTGTGAGTCTTCCACCGAGGGCTTGAGTTCCGTCTACTGTCGTTCCAGTCTCTACCAGTATGATAATAAAGACACTCCATCACCTTTCATGCAATAAGCGTTTACAATTATTTATAAGGCGTATCTGACAATGTCACTTTCCCTTAAACATTCATATATACGATGTACTACCTATCAAATAATACCTAATGTGGTTGTAGATCACGACAAAGTATGTGGATGAGTGCTTGCAAGGTGTGAAATTATAGCCACCCTACAGTGTACAACAGAAGGTATACACTGATGGAAAAAAAATCGCAGCATCAAGAAGGAGTTGTGCGACAAACCAAAGTTTGTAGGCATGTTTCTACATCTGAAAGACGATATCTATTCAAATTTCACGCCAGTCGCGCAAGGGTGGCGCCAGCAGCGCCTCTATGAGGATAAAAATGAGGTTTGCTTTAAATACTGTGAAGAGCATTAAAACCTTTGAGATTCGATGTGGTGAGTTGATGATAAGGCGACAATGGCGCCATTATTCAACACCTCACTGACTTTGAACGAAGTCGTGTAATACGGTTAGAACGAGCTGGATATTTCTT
Source organism: Schistocerca nitens (assembly GCF_023898315.1). Lineage (NCBI taxonomy): Eukaryota > Metazoa > Arthropoda > Insecta > Orthoptera > Acrididae > Schistocerca > Schistocerca nitens. The sequence continues at coordinate 55,913,490 of NC_064624.1, forward strand.
CCGCAACAGTGCAAGAAGACTTAACACGAATGTGGCCACTGTATACAGGGTGTTACAAAAACGTACGGCCAAACTTTCAGGAAACATTCCTTACACACAAATAAAGATAATATGTTATGAGGACATGTGTCCGGAAACGCTTAATTTCCATGTTACAGCTCATTTTAGTTTCGTCAGTATGTACTGTACTTCCTCGATTCACCGCCAGTTGGCCCAATTGAAGGAAGGTAATGTTGACTTCGGTGCTTGTGTTGACATGCGACTCATTGCACTACAGTATTAGCATCGAGCACATCAGTACGTAGCATCAACAGGTTAGTGTCCATCACGAACGTGGTTTTGCAGTCAGTGCAATGTTTACAAATGCGGCGTCGGCAGATGCCCATTTGGTGTATGGATTAACACGGGGCAATAGCCGTGGCGCGGTACGTTTGTATCGAGACACATTTCCAGAACGAAGGTGTCCAGACAGGAAGACGTTCGAAGCAATTGATCGGCGTCTTAGGGAGCACTGAACATTCCTGCCTATGACTCGCGACTGGGGAAGACCTAGAACGACGAGGACACCTGCAGTGGACGAGGCAATTCTTCGTGCAGTTGACGATAACCCTAATGTCAGCGTCAGAGAAGTTGCTGCTGTACAAGGTAACGTTGACTACGTCACTGTATGGAGAGTGCTACGGGAGAACGAGTTGTTTCCGTACCATGTACAGCGTGTGCATCCACTATCAGCAGCCGGCCTGTGTGGCCGAGCGGTTCTAGACGCTTCAGTCCGGAACCGCGCGACCGCAACGGTCGCAGGTTCGAATCCTGCCTCGGGCATGGATGTGCTTAGGTTAGTTAGGTTTAAGTAGTTCTAAGTTCTAGGGGCCTGATGACCTTACTGCTCAGAGCCATTTGAACCATTTGAACCACTATCAGCAGCTGATTGGCCTCCACGGGTACACTTCTGCGAATGGTTCATCCGACAATGTGTCAATCCTCATTTCAGTGCAAATGTTCTCTTTACGGATGAGGCTTCATTCCAACGTGATCAAATTGTAAATTTTCACAATGAACATGTGTGGGCTGACCAGAATCCGCACGCAATTGCGCAATCACGTCATCAACACAGATTTTCTGTGAACGTTTGGGCAGGCATTGTTGGTGATGTCTCGATTGGGATCCATGTTCTTCCACCTACGTTCAATGGAGCACGTTATCACGATTTCACACGGGATACTCTACCTGTGCTGCTAGAACATGTGCCTTTACAAGTACGACACAACATGTGGTTCACGCACGATGGAGCTCCTGCAGACTTCAGTCGAAGTGTTTGTACGCTTCTCAACAACAGATTCGGTGACCGACGGATTGGTAGAGGCGGACCAATTCCGTGGCCTCCACGCTCTCCTGACCTCAACCCTCTCGACTTTCATTTATGGAGGCATTTGAAAGCTCATGTCTACGCAACCCCGGTACCAAATGTAGAGACTCTTCGTGCTCGTATTGTGGACGGGTGTGATACAATACGCCATTCTCCAGGGCTGCATCAGCGCATCAGGGATTCCATGCGACGGAGGGTGGATGCACGTATCCTCGGTAACGGAGGACATTTTGAACATTTCCTGTAACAAAGTGTTTGAAGTCACGCTGGTACGTTCTGTTGCTGTGTGTTTCCATTCCATGATTAATGTGATTTGGAGAGAAGTAATGAAATGAGCTCTAACATGGAACGTAAGCGTTTCCGGACACATGTCCACACAACATATTTTCTTTCTTTGTGTGTGAGGAATGTTTCCTGAAAGTTTGGCCGTACCTTTTTGTAACACGCTGTACAATTACTCGCAGTAGTGGTCACGAGAATGTACGGACGGAAAGGGACCGGGCTGTGGACTGTCACAAGGCGCGAGGAAGACCATAGAGTTCGGTGTATGGCTGTGGAGCACCGTACTGCATCTGCAGCAGCAACCAGAGCAGCACTTGGGACCAGAGTGGCACAACGCACTGTTAGGTTTCGTCAAAGACAGCTCCGAGCCAGATGCTCTGCAGCGAGCATTCCACTGACCACAAACCAACGCCGTTTGCGATGTCAGTGGTATCATGGTCAGAATGGAGGTCTGTTTTGTTTTCTGATGAAAGCCGGTTCTGTCTCGGTGCAGGTGATGGCCGTGTGTTGGTTGGGATGAGGCGAGGTAGGCACCAACAACCACTGTGGCTGTAGTTCAGGCACAGTGGACCCACACCTGGAATTACGATGTGGGTTGCAATTTAGTATGACAGCAGGAACATTCTCATGGTTTTTACAGCCTCTGTGACTGAAAATTTGTTGGTCATTCGACCTGTTGTGCTGCCATTCATGAACAGCACTCCAGGCGGGTTTTCCAACAGGGTAACTCTAGCACACCTAGCACTTTTGTAACCTAAAGTGCTCTATCGAGAGCCGACATGTTGGCTTGACCTGCTCCATCACCAGATCTTTCTTCAGCCGAGCACATATCGGACGACAACTCAACCACAGACAGCAATAACCGTTCCTGTACAGCCTGACCAAGTGCAACAGACATTGAACAACATGCCACCAAACAGCATCCGGCGCCTGTACAACACAAGGCATGCCCATTTGCATGCTTGCATTGAACTTTCCGCCAGTTACACCTCTTATTAATGTACCAGAATTTCACATTAGCAATAGCTTATCTCTGGCGTACATTAGCTTGTGATCCGCAATGGTAACTTCTTAAATACCTTACCTAAACGAATGCACTCCCATTATTTTAATTTTAGTACTCTACATTGCAAGATGTATGAGACAGGCGAAATACCATCAGACTTCAAGAAGAATATAATAATTCCAATGCCAAAGAAAGCAGGTGTTGATAGATGTGAAAATTACCGAACTATCAGTTTAATAAGTCACAGCTGCAAAATTCTAACACGAATTCTGTACAGACGAATGGAAAAACTGGTAGAAGGCGACCTCGGGGAAGATCAGTTTGGATTCCACAGAAATGTTGGAACATGTGAGGCAATACTGACCCTACGACTTATCTTAGAAAAAAGATTAAGGAAAGGCAAACCTAAGTTTCTAGCATTTGTAGACTTAGAGAAAACTTTTACCAATGTTAACTAGAATACTCTTTCAAATTCTGAAGGTGGCAGGGGTAAAATATAGGGAGCGAAAAGCTATTTACAATTTGTACAGAAACCAGATGGCAGTACAAGAGTCGAGGGGCATGAAAGTGAAGCAATGGTTGGGAAGGGAGTGAAGCAGGGTTCTAGCCTCTCCCAGATGTTATTCAATCTGTATATTGAGCAAGCAGTAAAGAAAACGAAAGAAAAATTCGGAGTAGGTATTAAAATCCGTGGAGAAGAAATAAAAACTTTGAGGTTCGCCAATGACATTGTAATTCTGTCACAGACAGCAAAGAACTTGGAAGAGCAGTTGAATGGAATGGATAGTGTCTTGAAAGGAGGATATGAGATGAACATCAACGAAAGCAAAACGAGGATACTGGAATGTAATCGAATTAAGTCGGGTCATGCTGAGGGAATTAGATTAGGAAGTGAGACACTTAATGTAGTAAAGGAGTTTTGCTATTTGGCGAGCAAAATAACTGACGATGGTCGAAGTAGAGAGGATATAAAATGTAGACTGGCAATGGCAAGGAAAGCGTTTCTTAAGAAGAGAAAGTTGTTAACATCGAGTATAGATTTAAGTGTCGGAAAGTCGTTTCTGAAAGTATTTGTATGGAGTGTAGCCATGTATGGAAGTGAAACGTGGACGATAAATAGTTTATACAAGAAGAGAAAGGAAGCTTTCGAAATGTGGTGCTACAGAAAAATGCTGAAGATTAGATGGGTAGATCACATAACTAATGAGGAGGTATTGAATAGAATTGGGGAGAAGTTTGTTGCACACCTTGACAATAAGAAGGGACCGGCTGGTAGGACATGTTCTGAGGCATCAAGGGATTACAAATTTAGCATTGGAGGGCAGCGTGGAGGGTAAAAATCGTAGAGGGAGACCAAGAGATGAATACAGTATGCAGATTCAGAAGGATGTAGGGTGCAGTAAGTACTGGGAGATGAAGAAGCTTGCACATGATAGAGTAGCATGGAGAGCTGCATCAAACCAGTCTCAGGACTGAAGACAACAAAATAACTTTACATTAATTATTTTTTTTTTGTGTTGCAATTTTATTTTCCATCAGTCAATGTGGAATGATTGAAAGGGTCTTAAACATAGGCATTTGAAAAGATTAATGACTTGTTGCACAAATGTAGTCAACTAGACAGTATGCAACATAATGCAATGACCAGCATCACCCTGTGCAGTATTGTTACAGCACTTTCTAATCAATATGAGCACAATCAGGACTCCATCATAGCGACGAGAATGAGTCATGTCTCCAGCAAACAGAACAATCTCTGATGTAAGTAATTAATGTAGAACTGAACATTTATAAAAGATAAATATGTATAGCAAAAGCATGGAAAGGAGTTCTGGCTTTGTGCTGACAGGTCGAAATTGAACGAAACAAAACACAGCGTGGGTCAGAAGATTACTGGCCATGGGTGAGACAACATGCTAATCTGTGAGTTTTGTTTTGTCAAATCGCAAATATTTTTAATTTTTTTACGTTTTCTTAAATTTTTTATACGGTGATGTAGGCCCCTCGATATTGTTTGCCTCACCTCTAATGTCTTTCCGCTGTCAGTACGTGGATATTTCAGAACTGGCTTCTGTTTTAAGGGAAAATTTTCCTAATATTGCATCAGGACCTTCCGTAGACATCGCGCATTGGCCTTGCGTCCTTCGCTTTTGCGTGTTCCCGCTTTTGCGTGTTCCCGCTTTTGCGTTTGTATCCGCTGTATAACAAAACAACATGTCAGAGTAGCGAATCGGACTCGTAATCTGAGTCCAACTGCGTCGAGAGTTCTGTGCAGGACGTTGTAGGTGGCTCTACATTGTTCCTGCTGGGTCGCTATTTCGGTCTCGCTGCTCACTTATTCCCTCCCTCCTTCCCTCCCCAAGTCTCCTGCCCGGCCTCGCCAAACAGAAACGCAAGTCACGCCTACCTCTGACTAGTCGCGTTGCGTCAGCTCCTTAGCTGGCCGCGTCATCCCGGCCACATCCGGGGCCAATCAGATGTACGAGTTGTGCAAAGAGCTTGTGGACGTACCGCTACACGGCTTGTTCGCCACACTTCGCGAACGTTCGGCTCCGTGCAGGACCTGCCGGGAATCAGTATTCACTGAAGTCTTAATATTGCTGTGCGCTATCGAGAAGTTGCACGCACTTACGCAACGTTTGAATTCAAATGTGTTTGAATGTTGTCGCTGCAGCATACGCGACATAGACCGACAGCCACGTGTCTTCTCGGCAAAGCAGAGGAGCGGACGCGATGACAGCTATGAATTACTTAACATCCGATTTTAAGAAATCTAGTCGGTGAAATAATTTGATTCTTACACAACCTATAGCTTGATATCTTTAAACGATTAAAGGTCGGAATTTACTTTCGTTATTCGTCATAGTTACTGTGCTGCACAAAATTCGGTACATGGCTGCACGACATGTTTAAGAATTTTCAGAGGTAAAATCACATTGTGTAGACTTTCCGTAGAGTTCATTTAGGGCCATACATTATTGCGTCTGAAATGTAAGCAATATATCCAAATGGAGACCGGAATGGTATCTCTTTTCATTCTTGAGATATTGGTTGTTATATCAGCGGACGGGTCGCTTGCAGCGCGTCCGAACCTTCCCTGCGCTTCGGGAAGCAAGTGGTCGTAAAAAGCATCGAATCTCATAAAATGTTCAAGATAGTAAAACGACGAATTATGGAAATGACGGCACGCAGGAAGAACTATTTTATCATATGATTAACACTCGATACGTCTTTGTATACACGTGAGCAGAGTGAAAGCAAGACTCCCTATAAATTACAGCATGAGGTTATGTCCAAATTTTCATAGCCAAACAAAGGGACAGAAACAGTGAAAGGTGGCTACACTGAGTCACAGCGCCAGAGATTATTATTCCACCGCCTCCACTAGTGCAGTGGTAGTTCAGAGGTTGCCCTGGGCAGTACTTGTTGAGAGGATGTCGAGAGCAGTACCAGTTCAGAGGATGTCGAGTGCAGTTGTTGTTCTGTTGGGCGAGAGAGTAGATGCTGTTCCGTTAGTGTAATGTATAGATGGAAGATGTTGCAATGATCACAGTGTATTTTTTCGTCAATATATATTGAGGTAATATATATATATATATATATATATATATATATATATATATATATATATATATATATTCACATTTCTTTAATGACAATGCCTCTTGGTCACAGGTTCAGCCAATAAAGCATCTGGTTCATGTTCATGTATTAGACTTGTAATTCCGGCTTCTATGTGCAATTATAGTATTTCTGGTTTTTCAATTAGTTCATTGTAAATGGTGTTTAAAATATAGAGGAAGAACCGTGCCAGATACATGTACGTTGAGTCACACTACCACACACAGAACAGCTACACTTGTGCTTTGTTGTTTCATAGCTTTTATAGTTGCAGGTGACTTAATTAATTAATTGTGTTAATGGAAATTTCTTGTCATTCTTTATTTTTATTTTATGCAGTCAGATTGCGTCCTAATATAACTCAGGGCCAACCGGATACTAGATTTCCTAACCGGACACACAGCTACTAAAGTTATTGCATTATTGCATTTATTTCTTTTTAATGAAGCCCCCATGCAACAGGTAAACATGGTATCAAAGTGATCAGCATGAGGTCTAGTTTGGCATGAAAATACTTAACTGCTTGAAAGTAATCAGGGTAATTAACGAACCTTAATTAATAAGCTGAGGAAAAATTAAAATAATTCGAGATAAGCTGCTGCCAAGCTATGTAAATGAAGAGTCAAAAATTTCATCTGTTGAAGACCTAGCTATTTTGCACATAAAAAGATAAATTGGTTCTGTATTTAAATGTCAAAAAGGCTTCCTTCAAATAAATTACGTGAGGAAGGCAAACAAGGAGTCAGTGAGATCACGCTTTCTGAATAAAACTTAAAATTAAAAAAAAATGAAAGAAATCAGTCAAATATTTTATGAAATGATTTGTGTAAAAGAAATAAGTAGATCGGAGAAACGTTCTATGTGCCTTTGATTGATGCTCGAAATCATGAACAGAAAATGAAGTGCACCAAACGTTTCTCTAATATTTTTTATTTCATACTTTTAGATAAATCATTACACGAAACGTTTGACTTTCTTTTCTAAAATTTTGTAAGCTTTACTTTTACAGGCTATTTAGAGTAATTGAAAAGCTTGGCCTTAACACTGACTGCTGATGAATTTCTAACACTACGCTACTGTGCACGATACTTATTAAAGCCCGTACTATGGTAAGTTGACGGGCTTCACCTTATAAGAAAGGATTTTGGTATATATGTTGACCGCGTGTACCTGAATGGAGGCAAAATCAGACTTTCACCCACTCAGTAACAACAATGATACGTCAAGCAAGTCTGAAGTGCAACTACACGTTAGGACGGGCAAGAAACAACACAGCAGATGCTACCAAATTGTTAATAATACGGTCGCCAGCCTAATTAGGCATTAACTGAGTGTCTTCCCAGTACAAGTTGATGTACATTCATACAAAACAACACGTAATAACACTGAATAACATGGTAAATTTTGGAACCAGAAAAATCTATTAAACTAATAATTTCACTTTCTGTACTAATATGGACAAACCAAAAATACACAACAATACACTATAATGTTTACTACAAACTTCGTACTGTCTATTGATCTGATTAAAATTGGGCATAGGTTACCCTAGAAATAGCACTTTCGAAACACACATACAATGTCAATTTTGGAAAAGGTAAAACACTAATAAATTTTGGTTTTATATCGACTTTAACTTTGCTGGTCAAATCAGTTCAGTACACTTCAGAATTTAAATGAATAGAAAAGAAAAGGGGGGGGGGGACCCTGAAACTGTTATGTTCACTGTACTGAAATGTTTGATTATCGAAATCGTTAAGCACTCAAGATTTCCAATATATGAGTTACTACTCTTTTTGTCTTACTTCTTGCTCATTTAACTACCATTATTTTTGTCTCAAATTAATTAAACTTCATTACTAAACCAATTTCAACATTATCTTCCAACTTTGTCAGACCTATATTATCTACCTATATATTCATTAACAACAAAGTTCTTTAAACATCATTCTAACATAGATAGGTCTGCTGGTAATTATTATTAACATAAACTTTAAATCTTCATTTCGGGACACTCGGGTTGCACAACATGTGGCAAGGACCCCGTCTAGGTTAATGATGAGGATAAATAAATGATAGGACAGTTCTGGTAAAAGTTAAGTTGTTATTGAACAGTAAGGAACAAAAGCAACACTGGTCCACACGAATACAGTACTAAAAGATTCAACCCGTTCGTATCGATGCGGCGGTTGGCGGGCGGCGAGGTGGCGAGGCGCAGAGCACACATACAACCACAGCTATGGCTCTTGATGTATCGGCACTTTACTTCTTCATAGCGTCGCAATATTTTTCCATTTAGTGCCTATGTAATTTTGCCATGCTGTATAGTCGTCGGAAACGGCACATCCGAGGCTCAATGAAACTAGATCTTCCAGGAGAGTCTCCTCGATCCAGAACGTGTTACTTAGACCGATGCCCAACTCCGACTATATCTGCTGAGCCCGTTATGCCGTGCAGCACCCGTGTGCATTTTCCCGTGCTCGCCTGTCATCCACCTTTTACCGCTCCCCTACAGACAGGGTATTCACCACAGGTTTTGCATTCTACATATCCTAATACATTGCCTACGTATGGACCAGGCGCACAATTACAACTTTAACATCTTACAACAGTTTCAACATTTCTTACATTTCAATTTTGTTATAATATTGCTTGAAATGTGGCATAAACATTAATATTCACATCGAAAGTTGTTTATAGTTTCTTTAACACAATGGCAAGAACAGAAAAAAAATGAAATCAGAACATCGATTACACTAATTTATCGAAAGTCAGAAGAAAAAATTATTATATGTACAATAGTATAACGTTGTTGTTGTTACACATGCCCCTGTTTCCAGTAAATTTCACTAAGTGCGAATTTGATGGGAACACTAAACTTTTATATTTATACAGTGGTTCTGAATCTTTGTGTGATTGTCCCATCAAAAAAAAATTTACCACAAACTTCCTTTCACTCACATTATATAGGTCTACACTTTTTAACATATCAAGAACATTTACTTATCATTTACTTAAGTGCCTTTGGCACAGTCCAACCTCCTATCACAACATTATTTAAATAGCAAATTACTCATTTTTACTAAATTTCTCCAAGAAATAATTTCAAAATCTGGAACACAAACATTTAACTACAAAAGCAAATGCAAATATCTATATACACTATAAGACAATTTGTTGCTGCTTGCATTGAATAGCTCTAGGCGCGCAGTCCGGAACCGTGCGACTGCTACGGTCGCAGGTTAGAAACCTGCCTCGGGCATGGATGTGTGTGATGTTCTTAGGTTAGTTAGGTTTAAGTAGTTCTAAGTTCTAGGGGACTGATGACCACAGCAGTTGAGTCCCATAGTGCTCAGAGCCATTTGAATCATTTTGCAGTCATTTCCTTACTTACTAATAAACACACAATAATATTCAGAAAATTTACTACACATATTTGCTGCCTATTATTCGGATTTGGGCAGTCCATTTCGCATCATTTTACCACATCACCTGTACCACACTTACAATTCTCCATTGACTATTTAGCTGCCTTCATTGGTGTTTGGCAGTCCTTCATATTATGACTCATATATAGTCCACTTTGATTTTTGACAGTCCCATCTTTTATTTGGCTTGCAGCATTTACCCTTTCTTTTCAGCCCTTTTCTCCATACATCTTTACATTTACAGTACATTTGGTAATCTGAAACTCACATAAGTACATGAGCACACTGATATTGGTACACATATATTTACAAAGATTTGTTACATTTGGAATAAATTAGTTTCAGCATAAGATACAACACATTTACTGCAAATTGCTTTCTGAGTGTACTTAGGTCACTCACTTCTAGGAACATACAGTTTCAGGCCCACAACATTTCTTACACCTAAAGGTCTTTTGGATTTTGGGTAGATCAGGTAGTAAGCATTATCGTGTGGAATGTTCTGTATTACATACGGTCCATTATAAATATATTTAAATTTGGAAATTTTATGGTTTAGTTCACTAGACTTTTCGTGGGTTTTTAAAAGAATATAATCACCAATTGTAAATTTTGAAACTTTCAGATTTTTTTCATGTCGTTTAGATCTAGATTCAGCTTTTTGCTTTGCCCTTTTTCTGACTAATTCTTTCTTTTGACTCAACCCCAAACTTGTACAAGGTGGAAACTCTAGTTTTTCTTCAATTAAACTTTTACTCCTGCTGCCTAACAATATTTCTTCCGGTGGGAACCCAGTAGATTCATGATGTACTGTGTTCATGACGTTCTCAAAGTCCAATATAAATCTGCCTCAGACTCTAAATCATGCCCCTTCCTGTTTTTTCCACAACGCACCTTGGTCGACTGTGACATTGTCCCAAGATACGTTCCTGACCTGTGAACCATTTATATCTGGCGGCTTTCTCGGTTTCTGGAGTTCAAAGTCTTTGCTTACTTGAACTCGTTGCAAAATAGACACTGAGTCGTCCGGTGGCTCTTTCTTTCTTTGTTCAGTCTCAAAATCTGGATTTTGTTTTGAAACTACGTCATCATTAGGTACAATATCGCAATTAGCTGTACCCCCATTATTTTCACTAGTACCGAAATATTCGTCATCTGAACACTCGTCAGAATCCGACCATTCTGGATCGCTTTCAGGTTCAAACATAAAAGCTTTTCTGAGACAGGCACTAAGTTCTCCCTCTGCATTTTCGTCAGGCTTTAATTTTAATTCAATTTCCTCTTTTGGCGAAACGGCCTCATTCTCAGCTTTACTCACACCCACTGTTACTTCATATTTAGTGTAATCCTCGTGGACTTCCATTACTTTCATGTAATCACCTGCCCCTTCCCCACGGTGCCTTTCGGTAGCAGCTTGTACTGTCGGCGTATTGTTAACAGAAGTTACTTCCTCGTCAATGCTTAGGATTTCATCCTCCAATTCCTTCCTATCTTTAACCTTCGTCCTATCGGCAGCACGCGTACTTTGCGCGGCGCTATTTACTCTCTCCTCTTTAAACTCGTCCCTACTACCTCCTTTTTCACTAATTAACCTCCTTACCTCAAACTCCTTCTTAAAATCCTCCCACTCACATTGCTTTAGGCCCTTGTACAGATCGTCGATCTGCACACGCCAATTACTTACTTCTGCTAATTCATTCTCGCCATTTACTTCATTGCTAACACTGCTTACCGCACCTCTCTGTGTATCCACAGTTTCATCTATTATTTCCTTCGCCACGGAATTATCACTCGTAATGTATTCACCAGTTCTTACGGCTATGTTCGTACCTAATGCTGCCGCATTGCTAGCGGCTTCTCTCTGAACAGCTGTTCCGCTAGGCTGGGCCGTTGCCCTCTGATGCTCCACTCGCCTGTTAACAAGTATCGCTCTGCGCAGCGACGATGACTCATCCGCGCTCGCACCTGACGCTTGTTTCGCAACAACACGTTGCGTCGTTTCACGCCTGTCTCTAACCTGTCTCATAACTTTACTGTCAGTCCGGTAACATTTCTTAAATCGGGGCCGGTATGTATTGTCCGCTTCCGTTTGGTCCGCAACGTTCGCGGAAATCAGTTTCCCACGTCGTTATTGTTTTGCGCGGTGTACCCTCTACCGCGACCTGGATAACTCCCTCTGCCTCTACCTCTGCCTCTTCCTCTCTGTATCACGTTGACGCGAAACCTTTCGCCGTCATTTCTCTCGTCATAATTGCGAATATTTCTGTTACAAAAATTTTGATAATTGGCACGACTTTCGCGCCAATGGTCTTCGTCTTCGACCCTCTCGAGAAACGCTTGGAAGCTACGATGATTGCTTCCCACGTATCTCTTTGAATCTTCTGGAAGCTTTTTATATAGCTCCCATATGATTTCTGAATCGGATCTTCTCCCTCTTAAATGCGTCAACTTTCGGTACCAATATTCGCAGAAATCTTTCAAAGAATTCCTGCCCCTGTTATCATGAAGCTTGGCCATGATAAACTCGCGCCACAAATGATCCTGTTTTTGTTCGGACCAATATTCTTCCGTAAACTTTTGCTTAAATTCTTCGAACGTCATTCGTTCGGTATTCAAATTAATTCCCCAGCGCTTAGCATCGCCTGCTAAGGCGCTAATTACTACGTTTATCTTTTCCTGATCAGACAAGTGTTCAGGAAACATTCTCTCGCAATTTTTGATGAAATCTAACGGATGCCATCCGTTATGTTTCTTGGCGGGATCGAAGCGTTCCTCACCTTCTAACAGCTTCGTAAGTGGTGTGCCATTACAGACAACACCAGGCCTATCTTTGATTTTACTCTCCAGATCGAAAATTTTGCCTTGAATTTTCAATGTATTTTCTTCACACTTTTGTACACATCCGGTTACTTTTTCGCCTAAATCTCTTTCAGTGTCTGAAACTGCCTTTTTCAACTGTGAGATTCCGTGTTGACATTCGTTTACGATCTCAGTTTTAAGACCGAAAACTTTTTCGTCTAGTTTTGTTTCAACCAGAGGCTCTGCTTTCTCTTGGATGTTGAGAATTTCAACATCAAACCTACTGTTAATGTTGTCAATTTCCCCCTGCATAGTATCCATATTTTTATTAATTGTGTCAATTTCAAACTTCATAGTATTTACCACTTTTTGTTCTACCTGTTCAATTTGTTTACTAATTTTAATTCCTTGTTCTTCGACCTGTGCTTTAAGCTGACCAACCTGTGTTTTGAGCTGCTCGTCAACGTGTGTTTTAAGCTGACTAACCTGATTACTGACTTGTTTTTGAAGTTGATCATTCTCTGTTTTGAGCTGATTACTTTGTGTTTTAAGCTGCTCGTCAACGTGTGTTTTAAGCTGATCATTCTGTCCTGCAATTTGTTTGGTTAATTGTTCAAATAAATCGTTCATGCTTAAAATTTTCACGCTGTTTTGTTCTACGAAATCGGTGTGTTACGATCCTACATTAAAATTTACTTTCGGTTCTTTCTTTATCTGTGGTGAATCAAACATGTCATTGGATTCGTTCACGTACCCACTATCATCTACAAAGTCATCCTCTACTTCCTGTTTTATTCCTTGCTGTGTTCTAGGCAACCTCGACATTTCAATCTGTTCGTTAACATGTTCGTGATATTGTATGTACGCCAATTGTCTTCCGCTAACGCCATCTGTTATCTGGCCGCTTAAACTCCTGCTATTGTCATGCGCATCTTCCATTACGCTCGGCACATCTACCGTGTCTACTTTCCTGTCCATACTGAATGCAAATTACACCTAACTACCGTACTTGACGTTGCTATTTACTTTACTGAATAATATTGCAATTCGTGCCACTAAACATCCGCTGTTCGGTATTCACATTAATTTGTGACCGACAACAACTGCATGTCCTGTCACCGGGAGCCACTTGTAACGTGCGCGCGTGGGGCTCACGATACTCATTAAAGCCCGTACTATGGTAAGTTGACGGGCTTCACCTTATAAGAAAGGATTTTGGTATAGATATTGACCGCGTGTACCTGAATGGAGGCAAAATCAGACTTTCACCCACTCAGTAACAACAATGATACGTCAAGCAAGTCTGAAGTGCAACTACACGTTAGGACGGACAAGAAACAACACAGCAGATGCTACCAAATTGTTAATAATACGGTCGCCAGCCTAATTAGGCATTAACTGAGTTTCTTCCCAGTACAAGTTGATGTACGTTCATACAAAACAACACGTAATAACACAGAATAATATGGTAAATTTTGGAACCAGAAAAATCTATTGAACTAATAATTTCACTTTCTGTACTAATATGGACAAACCAAAAATACACAACAATACACTATAATGTTTACTACAAACTTCGTACTGTCTATTGATCTGATTAAAATTGGGCATAGGTTACCCTAGAAATAGCACTTTCGAAACACACATACAATGTCAATTTTGGAAAAGGTAAAACACTAATAAATTTTGGTTTTATATCGACTTTAACTTTGCTGGTCAAATCAGTTCAGTACACTTCAGAATTTAAATGAATAGAAAAGAAAAGGGGGGGGGGGGACCCTGAAACTGTTATGTTCACTGTACTGAAATGTTTGATTATCGAAATCGTTAAGCACTCAAGATTTCCAATATATGAGTTACTACTCTTTTTGTCTTATTTCTTGCTCATTTAACTACCATTATTTTTGTCTCAAATTAATTAAACTTCATTACTAAACCAATTTCAACATTATCTTCCAACTTTGTCAGACCTATATTATCTACCTATATATTAATTAACAACAAAGTTCTTTAAACATCATTCTAACATAGATAGGTCTGCTGGTAATTATTATTAACATAAACTTTAAATCTTCATTTCGGGACACTCGGGTTGCACAACATGTGGAAAGGAGCCTGTGTAGGTTAGTGATGAGGATAAATAAATGATAGGACAGTTCTGGTAAAAGTTAAGTTGTTATTGAACAGTAAGGAACAAAAGCAACACTGGTTCACACGAATACAGTACTAAAAGATTCAACCAGTTCGTATCGATGCGGCGGTTGGCGGGCGGCGAGGTGGCGAGGCGCAGAGCAGACATACAACCACAGCTATGGCTCTTGATGTATCGGCACTTTACTTCTTCATAGCGTCGCAATATTTTTCCATTTAGTGCCTATGTAATTTTGCCATGCTGTATAGTCGTCGGAAACGGCACATCCGAGGCTCAATGAAACTAGGTCTTCCAGGAGAGCCTCCTCGATCCAGAACTTGTTACTTACAAGGGAACATCCCCATCGCACCCCCCTCAGATTTAGTTATAAGTTGGGACAGTGGATAGGCCTTGAAAAACTGAACACAGATCAATCGAGAAAACAGGAAGAAGTTGTGTGGAACTATGAAAAAAATAAGCAAAATATACAAACTGAGTAGTCCATGCCCAAGATAGGCAACATCAAGGAAAGTGTAAGCTCAGCAGCACCGTGCTCCCGTGGTTAGCGTTAGCGGCTGCGGAAGGAGAGGTCCTTGGTACAAGTCTTCCCTCGAGTGATTAGTTTAATTTTTTATTTTCAGACAATTATCAAAGTTCAGGCACTCACACATAATCAACTTCGCTCTCCAAAATTCCAGGACATGTTCAGATTTGCTTGGACATATGCAGGATTTGAGGGTCTACACGCGGAAAAATTTGAAAAAGTTAAAAACAAATGTTTTGACAGAGCACAGGGAAAACTGTGCCACTGTGAAACTGTTGCATTCATTTGTTGCAGTTTATGTGACAAACTCATGTTTTCATCACTTTTTTGGGAGTGACTATCACATCCACAAGAAAACCTAAATCGTGCAAGGTAGAAGAATCTTTTTACCCATTCGCCAAGTGTACAAGTTAGGTGGGTCGACGACATATCCCTGTCATGTGACGCACATGCCGTCACCAGTGTCGTATAGAATACATCAGACGTGTTTTCCTGTGAAGGAATCGGTTGACCTATGACCTTGCGATCAAATATTTTCGGTTCCCATTGGAGAGGCACGTCCTTTCGTCTACTAATCGCACGGTTTTGCGGTGCGGTCGCAAAACACAGACACTAAACTTATTACAGTGAACCGAGACGTCAATGAACGGACAGATCATAACTTTGCCAAAATAAAGAAAGTAAACTTTTCACTCGAGGGAAGACTTGAACCAAGGACCTATCGTTCCGCAGCTGCTCACACTAACCACGGGACCACGGCGCTCCTGAACTCACACTACCCTTGATGTTGCCTGTCTTGCGCATAGACTACTCAGTTTGTATATTTTGCTTATTTTTTTCGTAGTTCCACACAACTTCTTCCTGTTTTCTCGATTGATCTGTGTTCAGTTTTTCAAGGCCTATCCACTGTGCCAACTTATAACTAAATCTGAGGGGGGTACGATGGGGAGGTTCCCTTGCAAGAAAGAAGAAATATTCCTTTTGTCTCGTGGTAAGAAGTAGTCAATTGCATAACGAATTCCTGCTCATCTGGAAGCTGTAACTTACATAAATTTGTGTTTATGTATATTTGGCTATAATCAAGCAATGTTGTTACTGTACGCCATAGTGGATTTTTTATATTGTTTCTAGTCAGCAAAAACTGTTGTGTGTGTGTTTTTTTTCCAATTCAATACCTTTTCAGGCTGTTACTCAACGTGATTATGTGTTTTATACAGGAAGTTGGTTATTAGTGTGTTTTCTTGCCATACAAAAGTTTGCCATTTCATTACGGGTGGAAATTGTTGCCTTGAAAGGAGAATGTTGTAAAAGTTCGCAAGTCCTACCTTGCGAGCGTATGTGCTTGGTAAGTTAACTGGCAGAAATTTGTAAAATTTGTTTTTTTATTAATTTTGGAAATGTTAATGTTATTAACTGTGAGCGTCCCCCCCCCCTCCCCCGCCGTGTACATGACTCATGCGTTTCGGTTTTTCTATTTTGAGAACTTTTGTAAACAGGATTGTCTTTGTATGTTGCAGACAAGTTAGATCCTGCGCCACTTAATGAGCCTGAGTGAGGCTGTTGTGGGCGGACGTAGCTACGGCTGTTGTAACCAAATGGGAAATCTGTCTGCCCAACAGTGAAGTCATATTCAGATTGTATTCGTTTATTAATGGAGTGAAATCCACCTATAATTTAGCTGAGCTTGAAATATTATACAGCATCGCGTTGTATACTTTAAATTGCTCGCCTGTACTTGCCTTTAACTGGCGTGAAATTTTTTATAATAATTTAATAATTTAAAAGTCCTTTCCTATCTTAAATTGAGACTTATTCGTTCAATTATTCTTGTTTTTTTTTTTTTTTTTTTTTTTTTTTTTTTTTTTTTTAAATATCGTAAAGTCTTGCACCAAATTTGAATAAAGGGTGTTATTGAAAATTGTGTGTAATTTCACCAGTTATTCCTTGGCACCTACTTCCACTTTACATTTTGTGTATTAATTGTGATTAATAACCTTCGGTGAACCAGTAGTAATTTTACGGTTCAGAGTCAAGACTGGAAACAGACCTCGCCCTTCATTCAGTTGTAAAATACACTCCTGGAAATTGAAATAAGAACACCGTGAATTCATTGTCCCAGGAAGGGGAAACTTTATTGACACATTCCTGGGGTCAGATACATCACATGATCACACTGACAGAACCACAGGCACATAGACACAGGCAACAGAGCATGCACAATGTCGGCACTAGTACAGTGTATATCCACCTTTCGCAGCAATGCAGGCTGCTATTCTCCCATGGAGACGATCGTAGAGATGCTGGATGTAGTCCTGTGGAACGGCTTGCCATGCCATTTCCACCTGGCGCCTCAGTTGGACCAGCGTTCGTGCTGGACGTGCAGACCGCGTGAGACGACGCTTCATCCAGTCCCAAACATGCTCAATGGGGGACAGATCCGGAGATCTTGCTGGCCAGGGTAGTTGACTTACACCTTCTAGAGCACGTTGGGTGGCACGGGATACATGCGGACGTGCATTGTCCTGTTGGAACAGCAAGTTCCCTTGCCGGTCTAGGAATGGTAGAACGATGGGTTCGATGACGGTTTGGATGTACCGTGCACTATTCAGTGTCCCCTCGACGATCACCAGTGGTGTACGGCCAGTGTAGGAGATCGCTCCCCACACCATCATGCCTGGTGTTGGCCCTGTGTGCCTCGGCCGTATGCAGTCCTGATTGTGGCGCTCACCTGCACGGCGCCAAACACGCATACGACCATCATTGGCACCAAGGCAGAAGCGACTCTCATCGCTGAAGACGACACGTCTCCATTCGTCCCTCCATTCACGCCTGTCGCGACACCACTGGAGGCGGGCTGCACGATGTTGGGGCGTGAGCGGAAGACGGCCTAACGGTGTGCGGGACCGTAGCCCAGCTTCATGGAGACGGTTGCGAATGGTCCTCGCCGATACCCCAGGAGCAACAGTGTCCCTAATTTGCTGGGAAGTGGCGGTGCGGTCCCCTACGGCACTGCGTAGGATCCTACGGTCTTGGCGTGCATCCGTGCGTCGCTGCGGTCCGGTCCCAGGTCGACGGGCACGTGCACCTTCCGCCGACCACTGGCGACAACATCGATGTACTGTGGAGACCTCACGCCCCACGTGTTGAGCAATTCGGCGGTACGTCCACCCGGCCTCCCGCATGCCCACTATACGCCCTCGCTCAAAGTCCGTCAACTGCACATACGGTTCACGTCCACGCTGTCGCGGCATGCTACCAGTGTTCAAGACTGCGATGGAGCTCCGTATGCCACGGCAAACTGGCTGACACTGACGGCGGCGGTGCACAAATGCTGCGCAGCTAGCGCCATTCGACGGCCAACACCGCGGTTCCTGGTGTGTCCGCTGTGCCGTGCGTGTGATCATTGCTTGTACAGCCCTCTCCCAGTGTCCGGAGCAAGTATGGTGGGTCTGACACACCGGTGTCAATGTGTTCCTTTTTCCATTTCCAGGAGTGTATATATACTGAATACCTCTCGTAGATAACAAACGAAAAAGATTACAAAAATCAGGTAATGTTAAATGTAGGCTACTGCAATAACGACCAAATATAACAAGAAAACTACCGTATCCCTTCTACCACACAGTAAGTAGGCCTATTAAAAACTGTCTTCAAGAGTACCTACGATTATTTACTACGAATAATGTTTCAGCAACCACAACAGCGGAAAACGTGCTTACAACTTGCCTGTGTCAACAGTCAGGCAATAATACTGAAACCAAAATAATGCCGTGTTCTGATTCGGAACGAAATAAAGTTTGATGCTATAAAGTCGAATGAGCATGGCACAACAATTACAGGAACTTTCCGTTTCCAGCAAGGACTGTCAGATATTGGCTTCAGAAAAGCTTGTGATGCTACCAGTATGCACGAACTCTTAAAGAAAAAAGAGCTCAATAATGCGGTAAATTGTAATAGGCCTACCTGTTTTGCGTGACTAAAAATATTTAAAAAAAACTGACACCTTAAAATCAGAGTTCTCTGAGCCAATTGAAGAACCAAACATTTTTATGGGCGTAACTTAATAAATATTTCGGATAACATATACCATTAAGAAAGTTGTACCTGGACTTTATTATAAGAGTTACTCATTCCTTCCAGACTCGGCATTTCAGACTGCAACAAGAAGTTACAAATTTTGCCAAAGATTACCAGATTGCGTGGAAATGCTAACATCCGAAATCCACCTTCGCCTCTGTTGGAACAACCAAATGCAGCACAACCTGGCATCGTTTACGAACGTCTGCAGAACTAATTGCGGATGTCAAAAAGAATACTGTACAATTACTAACGTGTTTACTTCAAACATGTAGGCCTACCGATTTCACCACAAAACGCTTCATTATTTCAACTCTTATTTAAGGTTCAAATGGCTCTGAGCACTATGGGACTTAACATCTGTGGTCATCAGTCCCCTAGATCTTAGAACTACTTAAACCTAACTAACCCAAGGACATCACACACATCCATGCCCGAGGCAGGATTCGAACCTGCGACCGTAGCGGTCGCTCGGCTCCAGACTGTAGCGCCTAGAACCGCACGGCCACTCCGGCCGGCCATAGCAGCAGCCTGGTTCCGGACTGAAGAGCCTAGAACCGCTCGGCCACAGCGTCCGGCCCGCAGTGGAAATCTCATGTACACATTTGTGAGTGTTCCATCTTTTCATTATGGTTCAAATGGCTCTAAGCACTATGGGACTTTACATCTGAAGTCATCAGTCCCCTAGAAATTAGAACTACTTAAACCTAACTAACCCAAGGACATCACACACACCCATGCCCGAGGCAGGATTTGAACCTGCGACCGTAGCAGCAACGCGGTTCCGGACTGAAGAGCCTAAAACCACTCGGCCACAGCGGCCGGCTTTTAATTATGTACAACTGCTGCCAACTGTTGCGCTTTTCTATAAAAATATCAACAAATCAGTGTAGGACTGTGCATCAGGTTGTGTCCGTCAGAATACACGGAAAGGGTTGGTTAGTTACATTCCACTGTATAAATGAACATCATTATTGTTATTTTGCATGGTAGTTGCCGAACGATCACTTCATTTGTTAGCACAGTGAATATTTTAAAATTAGTTATTTTAGTCCATAAAAAGAAGCCAAGTGTACAAAGCATATTTTCAAAACGAGTACATATTTTAGTATAAACAGCTGCTCGTTCTTGTTCCTTGTGACTGTCGTAATGTGATCTGCGGAATCTTTGTGTTGAGGGAAACGTGACTTTTTATCGTGTCTTATGTAAATCAAAACAAACGAACGCTAAGAAGATAAGTTACTAAAAAATTAGAACGTGATCGTGTAAAATGTCTACTTCAATTGAATCCAACATATATTTCAGTATATTACCCACCTTACAAACTAATGTCATTGCATCGCTAAAACGTTGAGGAATACCTAAAAAAACAATTGATTTCTACTCTTTCGAATTTGAATATAAGCTAAAACCTTACGTTCTAATGAAGTTAAAAAAGCCACACTATTTAAAACACAAATAACTAAAAGGTAATTTTAAATTTCAGTTTGAAAATCGGGGGAAAGAAGATCTGCAAGAAGAATGGACATAAAATGAATGTCAAGAATAATCTGTATTTACTTTCTTTTTACTTTCTCAGGCTTGGAAAATCGTTGCTCGGCCGTCGGTCGTGGAATTGCAGTGTCCCCCAACCCACTGCCATAAACGACCAATTTCTGACAATTTCTGTTTCGATACGTTAAATTATACTCAAAGCGCACTATTCAGTGCGTGTTAACACACTACTCAATTTTACTTCGTAACTACGAAAATAAATTCATTCAGGTATCACCGACGGCACTTTGTGAAGGCTGCCTGTCGAATGCAGCCGTGTGTGGACACATTCTGAAAGCGACAGTGCAGCGGCAATGTATCATACACAGCCTTAATTTCAGTGCTGACTATACAGGGTGAAAAGTATTTAAACCGACAAACTCTGGGAGGTTGTAGGGGACATCAAAACAAATATTTTTCCCTAATGTCATTTTTTCCTATGAGGAGTATTTAAACCGGTAGAGGAAGATTTCTCTGGCGGCAAATTAATTACACCAACAAACACTTTTCCATTTTTTTCATGACCAAGAGACAACACATTAACAGAATCCAATTTCAGTTTCAGTAGATTTTCAAAAATGCCTCCATTGACATGTAAACAAAGGTTACACCGTCGGATCATGTTCTGTCTGACACGGGAAAAAACCGCAGGAGTATCCTGAATTGTTCCTGCTGCTGCTACTATCGGGGCAACCAGATCCTCTTCTGATGCAACAGGGGTTGCGTAAACAAGGTTGCGCATCTCTCCACACACAAAAAGGTCCAGAGGGGACATACCTGGGGATCGAGCAGGCCACGGTACAGAACCACCTCTGCCAATCCACGTTTCTGGAAACCGTCGGTCCAGGAATCGACGCACACGACGACTGAAATGTGCCGTAGCACGTTATGTTGGAACCACATGCGTTGTCTTGTAGGGAGCGGGACGTCTTCCAGCAATTCTGGCAATGCAATGGCGAGAAAATTGTAATAGTGCCTGCCATTTAATGGTCTAGGTGGCAGATACGGCCCAATTAAACAGTCCCCAACAACACCGACCCAGACATTAACGAAGAACCGCACTTGATGAGCGCTAGTAACTGTGACATGTGGGTTATCCTCACTCCAAACATGCGAATACTGCATGTTGAAGACTCCATCACGCCCGAACGTTGCTTCGTCGGTAAACAACACAGAGGATGGAAATGTAGGATGCATTTCACACTGTTCCAGGTACCACTGCGAAAACTGTGCTCTGGGTTGGATAATCAACTGGTTCCAGGTTGTGGACACGCTGTAAGTGAGATGGACGTAACAATTGCTCTCGAAGGACTGTTCTTACATTCGTCTGATGCGTCCCCATGTTACGTGCAATTGCACGAGTGTTGACTGAAGCATCCCGCTCAACATGCTACAAGACAGCTTCTTCAAATTGCAGCGTTCTTACCGTGCGACGGCGTCCCTGTCCAGGTAATCTGCTAAATGACCCGGTATCACGCAGACGTTGGTACACAGCAGCAAAGGTCGTATGATGCGGGATACGGCGATTAGGATATTGTTGTCGATAAACCCGCTGTGCAGCTCGTCCGTTGTGGTGCGCTACGTAGTATGCACCAACCATATCAGTGTACTCACTCCAGGTGTATCGCTACATTAGTAAACAGAGGCAATGCACCACTACACTGGTGGACAGCAGTTGCCTACAACTGAAGGGCGTAATACGCTCTCTAACAACTGAAGAGCGTAATACGGACTCCTCCGGTTTACATAATCCTCATAGGAAAAGGTGCCACTAGGGAAAAATATTTGTTTTGATGTCCCCTACAACCTCCCAGAGTTTGTCGGTTTAAATATTTTTCACCCTGTATTTCTTACACCTTCCCAACTACAGAAATTAGCAGACTCAAAGATCACCGAAACACTAGCAGGCTGACACGTTAGCGAGTAATAAAGACGTGCGACTTTGCACCGTACACTTTCTTGACTTCAGTGCGGTGTATAAAGTTATTTATTACGTGTTTTCTTAAAAAGTGCATCATCAATTTTCCTCGGTATTAAATCAGAAAATCTATCTACAAACGCAGTTTTTCTGCAAAGGTCCTCTTTAACCCCGCGTTTTCTGTGAAAGTCCTATTTTGTCCCTTGTAGTCCAAGTTCAGTTTTGCCAATTTTAGACTGTATACGGTTAAAACCTTCATACTGGGTCCCTAATCCTGAGTCACTGAATCATAACCTTAGTAAAGGCCAAGTTTATCTTGATAGATCATTGCAGGGTGCAGGATACACCATAGCTGTTCTGGCTCTATTCATACAAATCAAATGTATGTGATCTTCGTGGAGGACAACACCCGTCTACTCAGTTATTGTGCTACACAGATCTACTCTCCCTGGTGTCTCTCAGCCCACGCTACATTCGTGACCAACTTTGAGAATCATGCTGGACAGAATCATAACCTAAAACTTCCCATGGTGATTTTTTTTTTGCACAGTAAAGTTTTGTCAATTAGACTATCATTCAGTAACATCAGTGTGACATTTTCCAGTAGGACAATGTGCCTCCCACACTGCATCACGCAGGTCAGATCACTCAGAAGTGGCTCAGCTTGGATCAAAAGTGAGATAAATACGAGGTCCAACTGTTATGTTGCGGTGAAGTACACTACTGGCCATTAAAACTTCTACACCACGAAGATGACGTGCTACAGACGCGAAATTTAACCGACAGGAAGAAGATGCTGTGATATGCAAATGATTAGCTTTTCAGAGCATTCACACAAGGAGGAGGAGGATATTAGTGTTTAACGTCCCGTCGACAACGAGGTCATTAGAGACGGAGCGCAAGCTCGGGTGAGGGAAGGATGGGGAAGGAAATCGGCCGTGCCCTTTCAAAGGAACCATCCCAGCATTTGCCTGAAGCGATTTAGGGAAATCACGGAAAACCTAAATCAGGATGGCCGGAGACTGGATTGAACCGTCGTCCTCGCATTCACACAAGGTTGGCGCCGGTGGCGACACCTACAACGTGCTGACATGAGGAAAATTTCAAACCGATTTCTCATACACGAACAGCAGTTGATCGGCGTTGGCTAGTGTAACGTTGTTGTGATGCCTCGTGTAAGGAGGATAAATGCGTACCATCACGTTTCCGACTTTGATAAAGGTCGGACTGTAGCCTATCGCGATTGCGGTTTATCGTATCGCGACATTGCTGCTCGCGTTGGTGGAGATCCAATGACTGTTAGCAGAATATGGAATCGGTGGATTCAGGAGGGTAATACCGAAAGCCGTGCTGGATCCCAACGGCCTCGTATCATTAGCAGTCGAGATGACACGCATCTTATCCGCATGGCTGTAATGGATTGTGCAGCCACGTCTCGATCCCTGAGTCAACAGCTGGGGAAGTTTGCAAGACGACAACCATCTGCACGAACAGTTCGACGACGTTTGCAGCAGCACGGAGACCATGGCTGCGGTTTCCCTTGACGCTGCATCACACACAGGAGCGCCTGCGATGGTGTACTCAACGACGAACTTGGGTGCACGAATGGCAAAACGTCATTTTTTGGGATGAATGCAGGTTCTGTTTACAGCATTATGATGGTCGCATCCGTGTTAGGCGACATCGCGGTGAACACACATTGGAAGCGTGTGTTCGTCATCGCCATACTGGCGTATCACCCGGCGTGATGGGGAGCCATTGGTTACACGTCTCGGTCACCTCTTGTTCGCATTGACGGCACTTTGAACAGAGGACGTTACATTTCAGATGTGTTACGACCCGTGGCTCTACCCTTCATTCGATCCCTGCTAAACCCTACATTTCAGCAGTATAATGCACGACCGCATGTTGCAGGTCCTGTACGGGCCTTTCTGGATACAGAAAGTGTTCGGCTGCTGCCCTGGCCAGCACATTCTCCAGCTCTCACACCAATTTGAAACTTCTCGTCAATGGTGGCCAGGAAACTGGTTCGTCACAATACGCCAGTCATTACTCTTGATGAACTGTGGTATCGTGTTGAAGCTGTACACGCCATCCGAGCTCTGTTTGACTCAATGCCCAGGCGTATGAAGGCCGTTATTACGGCCAGAGGTGGTTGTTCTAGGTACTGATTTCTCAGGATCTATGCACACAAATTGCGTGAAAATGTAATCACATGTCAGTTCTAGTATAATATATTCGCCCAATGAATACCGGTTTATCATCTGCACTTCTTCTTGGTGTAGCAATTTTAATGGCTAGTAGTCTATTACCTGAAATAGCTATCGGTTGGAGAGGAACTCACAAGATGATCATAACCAGTGGTGTTTGCTCAGGGAACTCAGACTTCGTAATACACACCCAGCCTGATCTGCTACCATTCTGGCAACTGCATCAGAGCGTGCTCTTTCAGTAAGGCAACTCTTACTTACTGACATTATGAATTACACACATCATCAGTCCTGGATATTCCTCATCTCCTCTCTCAGTGATTAAAAAGTAAATTTTTGAGTATCCACTGTGTGAAACCTAAAGCAAACCACGTTCTTCGTTGACGGCACACTAAAGTCTTCCTTCACGCCATACACCTGCTACACCTTAAACAGGCATTGGACGTATTCTTCCAGCAGCAAAAGACCTTTATACGCTTGCACTGCAGGGCAACTTTCTAGTGTATACCATGCCTCCTTGTGAATGACATATCGCTTATTTTCCTATCGCCACAAACTGTCAGGTGACCTGAAGAGTATGATGAAGATTCTGAGGAACTGTAATACGACACAAATCTTCTGCTTTTGGGACATTACTGAACTGAGCAAGAAATATCTAGAGCGTTCTGCTACAGTTTGACATAACACCATTGACACAACGGTGGTACATGATCTTTCAGGAGGACAATGTCCTTTTATTCACTTCCTGCGTCAAACGACGCAAAGTGCACAGATGTTCCACAGCAAACTTGGAACTCACACGTACCTTTGGGTATCACTTTTGGCCAATCAGAAAGAAAATAGTCCTGATGCTTGATTAGCGAAAAAACAGTCATTGTGTTTGATCAGTGAACTTTGAATGCATGGTCTATGGTATTTCTTACCAGTGTTGACGTATGATGTTGTTGTTGTAATATTCACTCCAGAGACTGGTTTCATTCAGCTCTCCATGCTACTCTATCCTGTGCAAGCTTCTTCATCTCTGAGTAGCTACTGCAACCTGCATCCTTCGAAACTGCTTAGTATATTCATCTCTTGGTCTCCCTCTACGATTTTTACCCCCCCCCCCCATGCTGCCCTCCGACACTAAATTCGTGACCCATTGATGCCTCAGAACATGTCCCAGCAAGCGGTCCCTTCCTCTAGTCAAGTTGTGCCACAAATTCCTGTTCCCCCAAAATCTATTCAATACCTTCTCATTAGTTATGTGATCTACCCATCTAACCTTCAGCATTCTTCTGTAGCACCACATTTCGAAAGCTTCTATTCTCTTCTTGCCTAAACTATTTATCGTCCATGTTTCACTTCCATACGTGGCTTCACTCCATACAAATACTTTCAGAAAACACTTCCTGACGCTTTTATCTATACTCTATGTCAGCAAATTTCTCTTCCTCGGAAACTCTTTCCTGTCCATCACTAGTCTACATTTTATATCCTCTCTACTTCGACCATCATCAGTTATTTTGCTTCCCAAATAGCGAAACTTATCTACTACTTTAAGTGTTTCATTTCCTAATCTAATTCCGTCAGCATCACCCGATTTAATTCGACTACATTCCTTTATCCTCGTTCTGCTTTTGTTGACGTTCATCTTATATCCTCCTTTCAACTTCCATTCCGTTCAACTGCTCTTCCAGGTCCTTTGCTGTGTTGACGTATATGTGTGCTATTTATTTCCCGGATTTAGCAGTGGCAGATGACTATTTATATGCCTCTTTAGACAACCTAATCCCCCCTTCTTTGTTCTTAGGATTAGTACTTCAGACGTGCTAATCTGTTAGCAGAAATGTAACGCACTGTGCCTTGGATTCCTTTTTTCTAAATTTCGACAGTGTATGGAAGAGAAAAGAAAGAAAAATCGTCCTTCATGCAGACACTACCATTTAAATTTCCCTACCATCTCCGTTACGTTTGCGTTTACTTTATACTGACCTCTCACGATCCTAGCTCTGCATCAGATAGTTTTCCATTGTCCGACTTGATACGATCTCCAAACACTGTATCAGTAGTCTATAACTGACCATGCTACCGTCTTCCTCATCACACTATGATTAAATGCTTCGACCAAACCGAAGTCTTCCAGAGACGTTCCGTACTACACTCTTTACATGTTTGTCATACTGCTTATCGCTTCTTGCAATCCATACATATTATATAAATGGTTGTATGTAAGTGTGTATGTTCCTCATCTCCTCCTAAAACACTGGATCTGTTACAACGAAACAGGGTACAGATATTACTTACTGGTAGGCAACAATTTGTAAAGGGATAAGATCTTCCAATCTGTCATAGTCGGGGGACAAGACTTCATAAACAAGGAGGTGTGTGGAAACTGTTTCGTCTTCCATGACGCTTAAATTTATTACTTCTGTCCTACTTAATCTATTCACAATGCACCGACATATAGTGCATCCTGCTCCCATTGACGTAACACCATTGATGTAACGATAGTACACGATCCATTACGAGGACAATGCCCTTTTATTCATTTACTGCGACAAATGGCACTAACTTATCTGATGTTACTCACAAGGGAACCTCCCCATCGCACCCCCCTCAGATTTAGTTATAAGTTGGCACAGTGGATAGGCCTTGAAAAACTGAACACAGATCAACTGAGAAAACAGGAAGAAGTTGTGTGGAACTGTGAAAAAATAAGCAAAATATACAAACTGAGTAGTTCGTGGGAAGATAGGCAACGTAAAGGACACTGGAAACGCAGGAGCGCCGAGTGATTATCACATCCACAAGAAAACCGAAATCGGGCAAGGTAGAAGAATCTTTTTACCCATTCGCCAAGTGTACAAGTTAGGTGGGTCGACAACATATTCCTGTCATGTGACGCACATGCCGTCACCAGTGTCGTATAGAATATATCAGATGTGTTTTCCTGTGGAGGAATCGGTTGACCTATGACCTTGCGACCAAATGTTTTCGGTTCCTATTGGAGAGGCACGTCCTTTCGTCTTACTAATCACACGGTTTTGCTATGCGGTCGCAAAACACAGACACTAAACTTTTTAATTGTGAACAGAGACGTCAATGAACGAACGGACATAATAACTATGCAAAAATAAAGAAAGTAAAATTTTCACTCGAGGGAAGACTTGAACCAAGGACCTCCTTTTCTGCAGCTGATCAAGCTACCACGGGACCACGGCGCTCCTTAGCTCATATAGTCCATGATATTGCCTATGTGGGCCATGGACTACTCAGTTTGTATATTTTGCTTATTTTTTCACAGTTCCACACAATTTCTTCCTGTTTTCTCAATTGATCTGTATTCAGTTTATCAAGGACTATCTACTGTGCCAAGTTATAACTAAATCTGAGGGGGGTGCGATGGGGAGTTTCCCTTGTCAGCTGCGTTGGCAGCGACACACAGGCTTACCTTCGGGCATCATCTTTTGGCGTATAATAAAGAGAACAGTCCTAATGTTTGATCTGGGAACTTAGACATGCATGCTTGCATGATGTAGTTGTTTATATCATGGCAGCACACAGAGTTCAGAAGATATGACGTCATAAACACTGAGATGCTTGACGAACTCCCGTATTGAGAATGGCGTTTAAATTTACGATATCTGGGCTACTAACTCAATTCGCAGACTGTATCCACATATACCGCTAAATGTATCTAACGAAATATATCATTGTAACGCACATAGTTGAAGAGATATGGCTTTATAAGCACTGAGACGTGTGAAAAAATGCCGTATCATGCATGAAGCTTCAATGCATCTATTTTTTACTACTAAGACATTCCTACAGTCGAGCCAACTCAAGGAAGTTCTTGATAGCTGACCGCGCTTTCGACAGCTTTCAGCTGCGAAATGGAAACGGCTGTAGGCGGAGACAATGGGCGCCTATAGAACGTTGCCATTGAGACATTTACAAAATGGCGTTGTAGACACCCGAAGCAGCTGCGCTGAGCGCACAGAAACTGGCAAACGTCATGTCATACCGACTCTACTACACAATTTCAAAGGTGTTTTCACGAATACACGGAAACGAAATTTTTTCCGTATTGCATCGCAAACACAACTGATTTTTTTCCCCTTGTTTTCGTTTCTAACAGAGAACTGGAAAAATGAATACCTGCGCAATACCGGCTTTGTCGACTACCATCTCTACATATTTTAAATGCAAGGCGTGTTCCAAATGACATACACCAGTATTTCTCTTAATCATAGGCGTTATAATGCATTTACTCGAAATGAAAGACAGCTACCATTTATCACACAAAGATGAAATTTCCTGACAGTCTGTCCACATTTTCTTGCGAGCCTCTACTGACTATTTTTTCTTGTAGAAAAAACATGAAACAATTAAAATCGCTCAAAAGAGGAAAGGCCGCTAGACCTGATGGGATACCAGTTCGATTTTACACAGAGTACGCGAAGGAACTTGGCCCCCTTGTTGCAGAGGTGCACCGTAGGTCTCTAGAAGAGCGTAGCGTTCCAAAAGATTGGAAAAGGGCACAGGTCATCCCCGTTTTCAAGCAGGGACGTCGAACAGATGTGCAGAACTATAGATCTATATCTCTAACGTCGATCAGTTGTAGAATTTTGGAACATGTATTATGTTCGAGTATAATGACTTTTCTGGAGACTAGAAATCTGCTCTGCAGGAATCAGCACGGGTTTCGAAAAAGACGGTCGTGTGAAACCCAGCTCGCGCTATTCGTCCACGAGACTCAGAGGGCCATAGACACGGGTTCACAGGTAGATGTCGTGTTTCTTGACTTCTGCAAGGCGTTCGATACAGTTCCCCACAGTCGTTTAATGAAGAAAGTGAGAGCATATGGACTATCAGACCAATTTTGTGATTGGATTGAAGAGATCCTAGATAACAGAACGCAGCATGTCATTCTCAATGGAGAGAAGTCTTCCGAAGTAAGAGTGATTTCAGGTGTGCCGCAGGGGAGTGTCGTAGGACCGTTGCTATTCACAATATACATAAATGACCTTGTGGATGACATCGGAAGTTCACTGAGGCTTTTTGCAGATGATGCTGTGGTGTATCGAGAGGTTGTAACAATGGAAAATTGTACTGAAATGCAGGAGGATCTGCAGCGAATTGAGTCATGGTGCAGGGGATGGCAATTGAATCTCAATGTAGACAAGTGTAATGTGGTGCGAATACATAGAAAGAAAGATCCCTTATCATTTAGCTACAATATAGTAGGTCAGTAAATGGAAGCAGTTAATTCCATAAATTATGTGGGAGTGCGCATTAGGAGTGATTTAAAATGGTATGATCATTTAAAGTTGATCGTCGGTAAAGCAGATGCCAGACTGAGATTCATTGGAAGAATCCTAAGGAAATGCAATCCGAAAACAGAGGAAGTAGGTTACAGTACGCTTGTTCGCCCATTGCTTGAATACTGCTCAGCAGTGTGGGATCTGTACCAGATAGGGTTGATAGAAGAGATAGAGAAGATCCAACGGAGAGCGGCGCGCTTCTTTACAGGATCATTTAGTAATCGCGAAAGCGTTACGGAGTTGATAGATAAAGTCCAGTGGAAGACTCTGCAGGAGAGACGCTCAGTAGCTCGGTACGGGCTTCTGTTGAAGTTTCGAGAACATACCGTCACCGAGGAGTCAAGCAGTATATTGCTCCCTCCTACGTATATCTCGCGAAGAGACCGTGAGGATGAAATCAGAGAGATTAGAGCCCACACAAAGGCATACCGACAATCTTACTTTCCACGAGCAATACGAGACTGGAATAGAAGGGAGAACCGATAGAGGTAATCAAAGTACCCTCCGCCACACACCGTCTGGTGACTTGCCGAGTATGGATGTAGATGTACGAGGGCTATTCGGAAAATAAGGTCCGATCGGTCACGAAATGGAAACGACTATGAAAATCCGATAAAGCTTTGCACAGATGTGTTGGGTAGTGTCTCTAGTATAACCCCAGTTAGCATCACGTCGCTCTTCTCATTTCTGAGCGCGCAGTGAGTGCGTAAAGATGTCTAGAAAATAGTGTCTGCCGCCAAGTACGAGGGCCTGGTGAGAAATTTCGCCTGAAGCTATGCAGCTAACATTACATAACTGTCGTGCTGTTTCTTCTTCAAGACAATTCTCAGCCGCATTCTGCAGGGGCAATGAAGATGCTCCTGCATCGTTTTCAAATGGAAATGTTTGATTATCCACAATACAGCCCGTAATTGTCTCCCCCTGAGTTTCATCTCTGGTCACATGAACCGCTGGTTATGAAGACAACATTTCGGCACAAGACAACGAGCCGTAGGCCAGCGTAGAGAATTGGTGGAGAGCACTGGCGGCTGCCTTCTATAGCGAGGGTATTGGAAAGTTGGTACAACGCTACGATACACGTCTAAGTCGGATCGGCGACTATGGAGATAAGTAGCTGCAAGGTGTATCTAACTGTTGCAAATAAAACATTTTTGATTTTTACCGTGGTTTCCATTTCGCAACCTATCGGACCTTACTTTCCGAATAGCCCTCGTAGATGGCATTAGTGACCCTTATATACTACTTTGATGCACTCTAGATATTAAATTCGTTCCTGTTGAATATTAGCCGTCCGTTATAATGTACTGGGTTCCGTGAGTCATTCATTCAACCAGATAGCCCCACATCAGCGAAAACACACTGTACAGCCGGACCTTCTTCAGAAGCCGTCAGCGTAGTGCAGTGATTAACGCTTTGCAGATGATAATAGGTACAGAGTGTAACCGCCTTGTATATGTGTAATATAGAGTGTGTGTGTGTGTGTGTGTGTGTGTGTGTGTATGTCAATGAAGCGATATGTGTATGACACGAGTTGTTATTTCCGAACAGGTTCTGATAGCGATAGCAATGGGGACATACTACTGAAGACCGTGCTGCCAAAGCAGAGTTACTAAACACAGCCTTCTAAAATGCCTTCACAAAAGAAGACGAAGTAAATATTCCAGCATTCGAATCAAGATCTGTAGTCAACATGAATAACGTAGAGGTAGATATCCTCGAAGCTAGTGGAGCAACTTAAATAACTTAATAAAAGCAAGTCTTCCGGTCCAGAGTGTATACCAATTAGGAGCTGATGCAATAGCTAGATACTTAATCGTATATAGTCGTTCGCCCGACTAAAGATCAGTACCCACAGACTGGAAAGTTGCACAGGTCACACCAATATTCAAGAAAAGTAGTATGAGTAATCCACTAAATTGCAGGCCCATATCATTAACGTCGATATGCAGCAAGAGTCTGGAACATATATTGTATTCAGACATTATGAATTACCTCGAAGAAAACGGTCTATTGACACACAGTCAACAAGGATTTATAAAACATTGTTCTTGTGAAACTCGCACGAAGTGTTGAGTGCTGCCGGCCGCTGGTGGCCGAGCGGTTCTGGCGCTACAGTCTGGAACCGCGCGACCGCTATGGTCGCAGGTTCGAATCCTGCCTCGGGCATAGATGTGTGTGTTGTCCTTAGGTTAGTTAGGTTTAAGTAGTTCTAAGTTCCAGGGGACTTATGACCTCAGCTGTTGAGTCCCATAGTGCTCAGAGCCATTTGAACCATTTTTTTGTTGAGTGCTACTGACAAGTGATTTCAAATTGATTCCGTATTTCTGGATTTTCGGAAGGCTTTTGACACTATACCACTCAAACGGATTGTAGTGAAATTGCGTGCTTATGGTATATCGTCACAGTTATGTGACTGGATTTGTGATTTCCTGTCAGAGAGGTCACAGTTCGTAGTAATTGACGGAAAGTCATCGAGTAAAATATAAGTAATTTCTGGAGTTGCCCAAGGTAGTGTTATAGGCCCTTTGCTGTTACTTATGTATATAAACGATTTGGGAGCAATTTGAGCAGCCGTCTTAAGTTGTTTACTGATGACGCTCTCGTTTATCGACTAGTAAAGTCATCAGAAGATCGAAACAAACTGCAAAACGATATAGAAAAGATATCTAAATGGTGTGAAAATTGTTAGTTGACCTTAAATAACGAAAAGTGTGAGGTCATCCAGATGAGTGCTAAAGGGAAACCGTTAAACTTCAGTTACACGATGAATCAGTCAAACCTAAAGGCTGTAAATTCAACTAGATACCTAGGAATTACAATACTTAAATTGGAAGGAACACATATAAAGTGTTGTGGGGAAGGCTGAACAAATACTGTGTTTTATTGGTAGGAGACTTAGAAAATGTAACAGATCTACTAAGGAGACTACGCTTGTCCGTCCTCTTTTACAATACTGCTGCGCGGTGTGGGACCCTTACCAGATAGGACTGACGGAGTACATCGAAAAAGTTCAAAGAAAGGCAGCACGTTTTGTATTATCGCCAAATAGTGGAGAGAGTGTCACTGAAATGATACAGGATTTGGGACGGACATCATTAAAAGAAAGGCGTTTTTCCTTGTGGACGAATCTTCTCACGAAATTAACATCTCCAACTTTCTCCTCCGAAGAGGAAAATATTTTGTTGGCACCGAACTACATAGGGCGGAACGATCACCACGATAAAATAATGGAAATCAGAGCTCGTACGGAAAGATATAGGTGTACATTCTTTCCGCGCGCTATACGAGATTGGAATAATAGAGAATTGTGAAGGTGGTTCCATGAACCCTGTGGCAGGCTCTTAAATGTGATTTGCAGAGTATCCATGTAGAAATAGTAGATTCTTCGTGAGAAGCCTCATTTCCAAGAAGAACCTCCTTTATGTTTCAAATCAGAACTTACAGCGGGATACTCCAGTACATGGACGTCGTCGATTCGAGTCTCTAATTCTCTCTCGGAATATGAGAGAGACGCAGAAATGACGGACGTTACAGCTGAAAAAGAAGACCACCGTGGCTCTTCTCTTCCCACACAGTCAGCAAAGGTGTTTCGCAGCATTGATGTTTAACAGTCGCATAGTTATAGCGTTTCTCAGTTGTTACCTATGTTTATTTATTTTTCGGCGTGTGGTACAACATACGATATTATTGTACAGGACGTTATACAGGTGGTACTGACTAAAAGTATGTAGAACAGGGTATATGGTACAATAGGTTTTAATATTGTACTGAATTTCCCAGTACAATCAATAGCTTCTGGGATCAGTGTCCAGAATTCTTTTGCATTGCCTGGAAACAGTGCTATGCTTGCTGCTGCATATTTACCTTCGGTACAGTTAAAAAATGTTCAGTTAAAAAATTTGAGAATGATTTCAGAAAATTTAATATTAATGGAAAGTACGTTTTTTTTTTTTTTTTTTTTTTTTTAATATAACCCCAGAGTCAAATCCAGTCATCTGCTTAGCCTCTTCTTCCTTACCCTTGGAATATAACCTCTTCACTCTTGATATAAAAAGAATTTGCAGAAATTTTTTGTTTTCATATATTCCAGAAAACTAATAAAGAAGCACAGCACAATTGTAAACGAAATAGTTTTTGATGACTGGACTTCCAGTCTGAATTGTCGTGAAAACTTACTAGTTTTTGCATTTTATTTTCTTTCCCGTTTGTTTAAAAAAATATTCAGGAATACATATTTTTATTTGAAACAGTAAACTGTATACGCTAAATGCACAATGAAAATAGTATTCTCAATGTTAAAACTTTTGTAATATATGATTTCCAATACAGGGTTTTGATGATGAACTAACACAACTTCACAAATGCAAGAAAATGATAATGATACAATAATTTCTGGCAAGTAATAATTTACTATTTACAGTAAATAAATTTTTACAGCACGTTTTATGGTTCATTGGTTGATGTAGGGAAGGGACCAAACTGCGAGATCGTCGGTCCCATCGGATTAGGGAAGGAAGTCGGCCGTGCCCTTTCAAAGGAACCATCCCAGCATTCGCCTGAAGCGTTTAAGGGAAATCACGGGAAACGTAAATCGGAATGGCCGGACGCGGGTTTTAACGGCCGTGCCCCCGAATGCGAGTCCAGTGTGCTAACCACTGCGTCACGTCGCTCGGTGGTACATTTTGTGGCAAATTTCAAAACCATTATTTTTTATTTTCAAAATACTGAAATACATTCCACGTTCCGCATTTTACGCGCATGTTTCATATCTTGCAGTTGCAGCCAGATTTCCTGCATTTTCAGCCACTGCTTGCCTCAGCAGATTCTGTTACTTGGCCAACGTTGTAAAACCTAACTTCTGAAATTAGTTGCAACACAGCTCTTCCCGGCCTTTTATTCACATTCTCTGCATCGACCACATCTTCGCTATCAGAGGAATTCACTGTACAAAGACGTGTTCTTCCCCTAACTACTGACACGATATCGCAATGTTGTTATTGTTTACGCTCTGTTTCATGAGTAGGACAATTTTAAGCCAAAAACGAGAATTCGTTACCTTCCCAATCAGATAATTCGGCATTACTGCCATTAGTAAGAGTTTCTAATTACTCATCATTAAATATTTCATGCGTTGCTCCAGAGTCTAGAAATAAGTTATTTCAGTGTTCCGTTATTGTAGTCCAAATTGAAATTAGGTCCGTTGTACGATGACTTGTAGAAAATGGGTTACTTCATAGCAACGAACAAAATTTATAAAAAATCTGAAATAATTCTCAACATCTCGAATAGCTAGCAAGCGTTAGGGGCAGAACACAGCCTCTTAGTGCAATATTTTGCAACAATAATTATTTACATGCCTTTTCGGTTTGTGAAAGTAACAATTTTCTGCATACGACCAGCTGTAAATAAATTACAACAAAAAGTAGTCCAGGATGTAAATACCTCTAAGAGTCTTTACCGTAAATCAGGAATATACAAACTCAAATGTGATACAAGCCCAAAATTCTACATCGGACAGACAGGCAGAAGTTTTGAAATTAGATATAAAGAACATACTGATGCATTAAGACTTGGTAACTTGAACAAATCAGCATTTACATCCCATATTCAGTGGGAAACATTAAGGACAACTTAAAAAATTTGCATCTAGCAGAAAAAGGAGCCACTATGAATATATTAGAAGAATTAGAAATACACACACACAAAAACAGCACCCCAGACTATATCCTTAACGAACAAACAGAGTTAGCTAACACCCCTTTCCTGAAAAATTTCCAAAAATTACTTTCCAGCCTCCAAAGCAAATAATATTAGTACACCTATCTGCAGATCAAGTTGCAAATTTATATGTTACTATAATTCTCATGATGCTAAATGTAATGAAATAATATACTATTTTACCTATACAGTTATACATATATTTATAAAAAAATTATAATTAATTTAACAATATCAACTCAAAAATTCAATATCTCAGTGCCAGTGTAAAAGGCATTACAGTTGAGTAAATGAATATATGATCCTTTCCAAACATAGGACAACATCGTCAAATGTTACGATATATTATAGCATCTGTGATACTCATATGTTTGTAAGCTCTTTGTATGTATCAAAACATGTGGTGCGTGGTAGAAATCTTCTCAGTGACAAATCTAAAGTGTTCATTGAGAACAATTTACGTGTGCAACAATAAGAATGCAGTGGGAATGCATTTACATCTGTTGGACGAATGTCATGAAAACAAACACTCCAAACCGACGTTTCACGTAAGTCACATGCAACGAAAATCTGTAACGCAACCATCTGTGTGTGGCGTGTTCATAACTATGTATTTTTTATATTTTAGGACAATTAATCTGTAAAAAACACACCACATGTCATAAAGAAAGCGTGTAAGCAGTCTGAGGATGAATCACAACGATTCGAAAGCGGTAATGGTATCCTTTAAAATAAAGGAACTGAAAGTAAATTTGTGGCTGGTTGCTGTCCTAACAACATCAACATTTGTCTTCAAACAACAGCCATGGTCTCCATCATGTCATCATATGACAAAATTGCATGTAAATTTTTCACATGAATCGTATCTTGCAAGGTGGTTCGAACTCGTTTTAAAACTATGAATTACAAGATCCCCACGCGCGGACCACCGGTGTATACGCAGAAAAATGAGCCTATTTACCGAAGAAAATAAAATAATGAAGGGAGGTCCACCCGTGTGGACCGAGGTAACGAAGGGGATAATAGGAAATTTTGTCACTCATTTCCGTGCCTGTTATTTGGTCCACCGTGACTCTTATTGACTGGTGGTTTTTGTGATCCAGAAAATGAGGAAAATTCTCTTTGAGTGTACTGCGCTGTTCCCGTTCTCTTCACGTACTTTTCTTCATGGACGACATATTTATTATTTTTCTCATTGTGAAGAACTAAGAGCTCCGTGCCAAGCATTACTTAAACTGTATCTCTTCGATATCATCTCCAGCTGATAAGCTTATCAGCGGGGTACGGGACGTGTTGTTGACGCAGAATAATCTGGTGACACGAGAACGTAGCAGGACATTTGGTGGGTCTGCGGACCCCCTCGGTCGATAAAGAAATCTAGTCCCCAGGCGATGCTGCTAGCATTGTGTTCAGAGTAGCAAGTGTACCGGGAGTTTATGCTCAGCCGTGTGACGGTTCATAGACGTGGCTCAGGCAGCTCTTCCTGCAAACATCTGCGTTCTCATACATCTTTTGCGCATAAATGGTAATGGACACAAGTGAACCCAGTGCCTAATTGCAGCTTCTCAGAAGGAGCGCATTCAACCCTCATTTCACTTCGTCCGCTTGGTGGTCCCCAATTGCAGTATTAAGTTGATCACTAATCTCATTTCTGCTGCTCCTCATTGCTTTCTCCTATCTTTGCTTTACACTCATTTCATACGCTGTGCTCAGGAGATTATTCGTTCTGTTCAGTATGTTCCGCAGTTCTTCCTATCAGAACATAGTAATGACATCTGAAAATGTTATCGCTGGCACTCTTTCACCCTGAATTTTATAAGCACTCGCAAACCTATCTATCATGTCCATCATTATTTCGTTGTTACAGATTGAATAGAAAGAGGGAAATCTTACATCCCTGTCTCACGTCATTTTTATCCGAGCACTTCCGTTTTCTTCCTTTTTTTTCCTTCCTGGTTCTTATACATACTTTCCTCAGAACATCGAAAATCTGGCACCATTTAACCCTGTCGAACGCTTTTTCTGGGTCGTCAAATCCTATAAACCGCGCCTAAAAAATCCTCAGTTCCCATTTCTGTTACCCTGAATATTATTCTCTTCAGAAATTGGGATGCATGAGCAATTAAGTTGATTGTACGATAGTTCTCACACTTATCTCTTTCCTATCTTCAGAGTTGGGTGGACCATACTTTTGGGAAAAGTTAATGGTTTGTCTCCAGTCTCATAGATTCTGCACACAAACTTCAATAGCCAATTGGCTCCCACTTGCCCTAACAATTTTAGAAATTCCAATGGTAAGTTAACCATCAGTTCTGCAGTATTTGTTAGCAAGTCTCCCAAAGCTCTGCTAAACTTTCAGTGTCGGACTTAAAAAACATCGTTCTTATCAAACACAACTAGCTCTTTACTCGCAAGAAATGGCTTGGTTCAAATGGCTCTGAGCACTATGCAACTTCTGAGGTCGTCAGTCGCCTACAACTTAGAAATAATTAAACCTAACGAACCTAAGGACATCACACACATCCATTCCCGAGGCAGGATTCGAACCTGCGACCGTAGCGGTCGCTCGGTTCCAGACTGTAGCGCCTAGAACCGCACGGCCACTCCGGCCGGCTACTCGCAAGAAGTGTGAGTCCTGTTGACAAGGGATTTCAGATTGATTCCTTATTTCTAGATTTTCAAAAGGCTTTTGACACTGTACCACACAAGCGGTTTGTAGTGAAATTGCTTGCTAATGGCATATCGTCTCAGTTATGTGACTGGATTCGTGATTTCCTGTCAGATAAGTCACTCTTCGTAGTAGTTGTTGTTGTTGTGGTCTTAAGTCCTGAGACTGGTTTGATGCAGCTCTCCGTGCTACTCTATCCTGTGCAAGCTTCTTCATCTCCCAGTACCTACTACAACCTACATTTTTCTGAATCTGCTTAGTGTATCCATCCCTTGGTCTCCCTCTACGATTTTTACCCTGCACGCTGCCCTTCAATACTAAATTGGTGATCCCTTGATGCCTCAGAATATGCCTTACCAACCGATCCCTTCTTCTTGTCAAGTTGTGCCACAAACTCCTCCCCAAAACTCAATACTTCCTCATTAGTTATGTGATCTACCCATCTAATCTTCAGCATTCTTCTGTAGCACCACATTTCGAAAGCTTCTTGTCCAAACTCTTTATCGTCGATGTTTCACTTCCATACATGGCTACACTCCATACAAATACTTTCAGAAACGACTTCCTGACACTTAAATCTATACTCGATGTTATCAAATTTCGCTTCTTCAGAAACGCTTTCCTTGCCATTGCCACTCTACATTTTATATTCTCTCCACTTCGACCATCATCAGTTATTTTGCTCCCCGGCTGGCTGGGGTGGCCTAACGGTTCGAGGTGCTACAGTCTGGAATCACGCGACCGCTACGGTCGCAGGTTCCAATCCTGCCTCGGGCATGGATGTGTGTGATGTCCTTAGGTTAGTTAGGTTTAAGTAGTTGTAAGTTCTAGGGGACTGATGACCTCAGAAGTTAAGTCCCATAGTGCTCAGAGCCATTTGAACCATTTTTTGCTCCCCAAATATCAAAACTCCTTTACTACTTTAAGTGTCTCATTTCCTAATCTAATTCCCTCGGCATCACCAGACTTAATTCGACTACATTCCATTATCCTCGTTTTGCCTTTGTTGATGTTCATCTTACATCTCTTCGTAGTAAGTGCCAGAAAATCATCGAGTAAAACAGAAGTGATGTCTGGTGTTCCCCTAGGTAGATTGTTATAGGCGCGCTGCTGTTCCTTATCTATATAAACGGTTTAGGAGACAATCTGAGCAACCATCTTAGGTGGTTTGCAGATGATGCTGTTGTTTATTGTCTAGTGAAGTCATCAGAAGTTCCAAACAAATTCCAAAACCATTTAGACAAAAAATCTATCTGTTGCAAAAAATGGCAGTTGACCCTAAATAATGAAAAGCATGAGGTCAGCCACATGAGTACCAAAAGGAATCACATAAAATGAGTCAACCAGGCAAATCTAAAGGCCGTAAATTCAAGTAAATACCTAACAATTAGAATCACGAACAACTTAAATTGGGAAGAACACACAGAAAATGTTGTCGGGAAGGCAAACCAAAGACTTCGTTTTATTACCAGAGCACTTAGAAAATGTAACAGGTCTAGTAAGGAGATTGCCTAAACCAAGCTTATCCGTCGTCGTTTGGAGCACTGCTGCGTGTTCTGGGATCCCTACCAGATAAGATTAATGGAGTACATCGTAAAAGTTCACAGAAGAGCAGCACGTTTTGTATTATGACGAAATGGGGGAGACACGCTACAAGACTTGGGGTGGAAATGATGAAAACAAAGGCGTTTTCGCTGCGGCGGAATCTCCTCAAGAAATTTAAATCACCAACTTTGTCCTTCGAATGCGAAAATATTTTGTTGACGCTGACCTACATAGAGAGAAACGATCGTCGTAATAAAATAACGGAAATTAGAGCTCGCACGGAAGTATATAGGTGTTCAAGATTGGAATAATAGAGAATTATCGTGAAGGTGGTGCGATGAACCCTGTGGCAGGCACTTAAGTGTGATTTGCGGATTATCCACGTAGATGTAGATGTAGATGAGTGTAATACTGCGTCCCCTATGTCTCCCACGTCGACTTCCATTTCCTCTATATCACGTCTTCTGGTAAGTCTATCCCTTCGTAGTTGCCTTCAGTGTATTCCTTCCACCTGCCCGAGATGAAAGCCTAGTCAAAAATGGCTCTGAGCACTATGGGACTTAACATTAGAACTACTTAAACCTAACTAACCTAAGGACATCACACACATCCATACGCGAGGTAGGATTCGAACCTGCGACCGTAGCAGCCGCGCGCCGTTCCGGACTGAAGCGCCTAGAACCGCTCGACCACCGCGGCCGGCAAAGCCTGGTCAAGACTAACTTCCTAGCGCGCTAAGTGTCCTCTGGCAGTTCGCGGTCCGACAACATGGTGGCAGTCGTTTACTAAATCTTTTACTTTCCAGATGTTGAAAAAATGAAAAAAGAGAGAAATTTATCGGAAAACCCACTGTTTGGTCCACATACATAGCCGTCGCCTATTCATTTTTAACAAATTTCACTAAGAAATTCTGGCGCCCAAATTACAAGTAGTGGAAAAACATATGAGGACACAATACTTCTATCTTGGCGAATATAAATATCTTAGTGAACCTGACAATGTCTCGCAGTTGTTAATGTGTTTGGGAGTTGGATACACTCGTAAATCATAAACTCCATGGTCCCTCTGTTTCTGTACATCTCCTCCTTGGGCCGCCTCTAATTAGTGGGAACACTAATTACACTGTTTAACACTTTCGCAGCGGCATCGGTGCAGGCGCGCAACTCTCCAGTGCGGACCTGCAACGTGAGAATGTGGGCCGGTAACGCTCTGAAACGGCGGGTACTGCTCGGAGCCGACGCTCCAAAGCACACCTGACGTCAAGACCTTGTAAGACATGTAGGATCATGTTCTATACTAACGTAATGATGACAGATCAGGGGCGGATCTAAGGGGGGAGGGCAATGGGGGCAATTGCTCGCCCCCCCCCCCCCTCCCGCTGCGTGACCGATCTTTTTTTTTCCGACTGCTTTAGGGGCTGATTACGTCGGCCTATCTAGTATGTTTTACTTGAAGTCGAAGATGTAAACAATGGCACGCAGTTTGATGTAACAATTCAAAAAGAGACCTAGAAACCTCTTCCATTTAGCGAATTAGCTACAGAAGAAACAACTATACTTACGAATAAAATGATAATATCCAGAATGAGATTTTCACTCTGCAGCGGAGTGTGCGCTGATATGAAACTTCCTGGCAGATTAAAACTGTGTGCCCGACCAAGACTCGAACTCGGGACCTTTGCCTTTCACGGGCAAGTGCTCTACCAACTTTTTTTTTTTATAAAAACCTTTATTAAAAAAAACAATGTTACACATTCCAAATACATACTAAGTTATACATACATGAAGTTATTTAAACAAAACGGTTTGATCATTTCAATTACGCTGACGTTAAGGAAAGACAACAGAAGATTGTCTTACTGAATAAATTACCAGAAAGAATTAAATTAAACATCAAGGAAAAAAAAATTTTAAAGACATTCAAACTTCAACCTGAAGAAGTAAAATCAGCACTTCGAATTATGAGCTGCAATATTTACAGAAGCATAATTAGTTCTTTATGATGGATATCAGCAAGTTGGTGCGATAATTTTAAATATAAAGCAGTTTAATAATCATATTAGACAATTTCTGAAATACTTGAGAATGGGGGAAATGAGATATATAATAAAGTTGACTAGCCTTCCAACTACACTTTCTGGACATTAATTGAATCTAAGTATCTGAAGTGATCAGATCTATATAATCAGTCTTTACTGCAAAAATGGACAGGGCAATGTGCCAGCCATGGAATATTACATTTATCAGATAGAATCTTATGATTTTAACCAATCAATAAGGACACTTCTATAAAAACCGTCTTTTTCCAAATTTCTAGTATAAGCCAGTAATTCACCTTTAATGTTTTGTGTTTGGCACTATTAGACACACAATCTCAATGTCACATAAGTTCTGTACATTAGCTTATAAATTTCAAAAAACTACTCTCTGAAGTAGAAAAAGCACACATCATAAATATACTGTAAAATCTTAAATAGTATCCTTAAGGTAACTACAATGCATCACTGTCAACACAGTCTTCTTTTTTATATTAACCAATGCCCATTCTTTCAAATACAATTTTTAGCATATTACCGAACTTTTTCTTGTGATTCGAATAGCTTCTAATTTTGTGGAACTCACACAGCATGTGTACCTTGAACTCTATGATGCTATCGGATCCTAATTTGTTAAGGACGTAGTTGACAAAATTTC
Organism: Schistocerca nitens; assembly: GCF_023898315.1. Taxonomy (NCBI): domain Eukaryota; kingdom Metazoa; phylum Arthropoda; class Insecta; order Orthoptera; family Acrididae; genus Schistocerca; species Schistocerca nitens. The sequence continues at coordinate 55,956,335 of NC_064624.1, forward strand.
CCAGCAACCAGTACACAGCGTTATTTTTTGCTTCTGGGAAATAGCGTGCTTCAGGCCTGTGTATCAATGACAGCGATATATACTCAGGGGATGTTCTTGTAATCAGAGCTATTTGCTCCCGGATCCACATCCAACTATTCATGTGACCACTGCAAGTATATCTATGAATTACTGTGTCAACTAGATGGCATTGTTGACATAAATTTGTTTCACAGAGTCCGATTGCGTGCAGTCTTTCATTGGTGCTAACTATGTTGTTAACTGTCTTGTACCATGACGTTTTTATATTAGACGTGAGCACATTAGAACTAATGTTTTTCCAAATATCAGTCCACTCAATGTTTGGAAACTGTCGTTCTATTTTGTTTCTTCTTTCGCTTTTCTTTCGTTCCCGCATTATGGCTCTCGATGTTAAGCGTCGGGACTGCCTGAGTTCGACACTGACATAACTAAACTCAACATAGAAAATCCTCACGTGCTGTAAGCGACTGTTGATATTCTGCACGTCAATCGGGGGAAGCAGGCTTGGAGGTTTAATGATCTCGAAAAGTTGGCTTGTTATGCTTTCTCGCGAGTCTCTTATTATATTAACTTGCCTTTTGATAAAAAGAGCAGAGGCTTTATCCGTTATATCAGTTAATCCTAGTCCACCATTTTTAGGATCTAAAGTCGCTACTTTAGCAGGTACTCTGAACACTTCACCTCTCCACAAGAAGTTTGTGATTTTGGACATTATTCTCCTCGCTATCATTCTCGGTATTGGAAACAGCTGGGCAGTATAATAAGCCTTAGTAAGGGTGTATGAGTTGATATACTGTGTTCTTTGAACTTGGTTCATATATCGAGTTAAATTCTCTACAATGGCTCCTTGCACTTTTATCTGCTGCAACTTTCCAATTTAAAGCCGTCATTTTCATAGGGCATGCTGTCAGGGTGATCCCAAGTGTTTTATGTTGTCGGACTAATTTTGCCCACTCGACGTTGATATTATCAAAACCTCTGAGATTTAACATCTTACTTTTTTTCCGTTTGCATTGGCTCCAGATGCTCTACAGTACGAATCAGTCACCGTTGCTAGCGTGGTTACCTCGTCATTATTCCTTATAATGACCCATATATCGTCAGCATAGGCTCTTACGACTGTTTTATTTCCTGATAATGTTAAGCCTTTTAATCTGGCATGGACATGTCGGAGGAAAGGTTCCAGCGAAATGGTGAAGAGCGACATGGACAGAGGACTTCCTTGAGGAGCACCTCGTTGTATTTGCATCGGCCTGGATTGTTGACAATTCACCGCTATTTTAGCATTTATTCCAGTTGCTATGTTCTTAATCAACTTTATGACCCTATCGTTGAAACCTATTTTCTTCCAACGTCTGTAGAAGATATTCGTGGTTTACTACATCGAACGCTTTATAAAAATCTAAAAACAATAAAGCACACTTTATGTTTGTTACAAAAGTTATTGCAATGATATCCCTGAATTCCGCTAGGTTTTGAAAAATGGTTCTGCTGGCAGCAGCTTATTACGCTGCTCTGCAGCCTACAGACTTTTTAAAACGTAAGAAGAAGATAAGAAACAATAAAAAGGCGATAAAACGGTGACTTAAATTGTAAAACGGCGGAAAAACTGGGGAAAGTTGAAACATAAAGCAAAGGGTAGGCAATTCTAATAAAATACACAGGAATCAGACAGGTAACATAGTAGACAAACATTTAAAAAAAAACATGACGACAGTCTGCTTTCTGTTCGCAAGAGATATAAAAATCACACCCAGTGACAGTATAATGTCCGTTCGCAACTCTTCCGCGAAGACACACAACAAGGGCAGATGGTGGGGGGCGGGGGGGGGGAGGTGGGGAGGGACCTGGACAGATGAGGGGGAAAACAAGGAGGGAGGAGTGGAAAAAACGAAAAGGGGGGAACCAAAGGAGAGAGAGGACTCATAAGGGGGGGAGGGGCAGGGCAGACATGAGAGGAAATGGGAAAAGGCAGAGGAGGGAAATGCAAAAGGACTTGAGGGCGAGAAGGGGGCAGAGAGAGGGGAGGTGGGGAAAAAAGAGCATGGAAGGGGGGGAGAGGAAGCCCAAGAAAAGGGTGGAGGAAAGGAGGGGGGGTGAGGAGCAGAGTTGATAGGAGGGATAAATGGAGGGAGAGAGGGCATCATATGGGAGGGGGAGTTGATGGAAGCCACCTTGGGAAAGGAGATGAAGGGTGTAGAGATGGAGGGTAGGGGGGACACAACAGTGAAGACGTGGCAGGGGGCGGGGATGGGAGAGGAGAGGAGCAACCAGGGGGTGAGGGGGATCAAGGCGGCGGGAGGTGTAGAGGATGCGGGTATGTTCAAGGAATAGGAGCAGATGGGGGAAAGGAATGAGGTCATAGAGGATCCGCATGGGGGATGGGAGGCGTATACGGAAGGCAAAGTGGAGTGCAGGGCGCTCGAGGATCTGGAGTGGCTTATAGAATTTGGGGGGGGGGGCAGATATCCATGCAGGACTGGCATAACAGAGGATGGGACGGATTAAGGATTTGTAGGTGTGGACGATGGTAGAGGGGTGCAACCCCCATGTCTGGCCAGAGAGGAGTTTGAGGAGTCGGAGGTGGTTGTGGGCTTTGCATTGGATGGAGCGGAGATGAGGGAGCCAGGTGAGGTGACGGTCAATGGTGAGGCCAAGGTAGGTGAGGGTGGGGGCGAGGCGGACAGGACGGGCGCAGACAGTAAGGGAGAAATCCAGGAGCCGGAAGGAGCGAGTGGTGCGACCTACAATGATTGCCTGGGTCTCGGAAGGATTGATTTTCAGGAGGCACTGGTTACACCGTGCGGCAAAAAGGTGAAGGTGATTCTGGAGAAGGCGTTGGGACCGTTGGAGGGTAGGAGCGAGGGCGAGGAATGCGGTGTCATCAGCATATTGCAAGAGGTGTACAGGAGGGCGGGGGGTTGGGGCATATCGGCCATGTACAGGAGGTAGAGGAGAGGGAGAGGACAGAGCCCTGGGGCACACCCGCAGAGGGGTAGAAGGTGTGGGAAGTGGCATTATGGATGGTAACATAGGAGGGGCGGTGGGAGAGGAAGGAGGCCATCAGATGGATGTAGTTGATAGGAAGGGCGTAGGTTTGGAGTTTAAACAGGAGAGCGGGATGCCAGACACGGTCGTAGGCATTTTCGAGGTCGAGGGAGACAAAAATGGCGGAGCGCTCTAAATCTAAATGCCCTGAACTATTTAGATGAACTGTTAGAACAACTCGGTACTGCACAGCAACCCATTTCGGAATTTTGTAACTAAAATTTAGTTTCTTCCCACAAGCAATACGCAAAAACAGCCTTCTACTGTGCCCAACAGGGCGGCCATTGTATTTGCATTTGCAAGGAATGAAGAAAATGAATGGCCCATATGCATTTAGCATTACGAGGTTTGTCCTGGCATCTATTGCTAACCCCGAACAACAGATGTGTGGATACGAGTGTACAACCGGAACTTGATTTTATGTTGCATTTTGAATTTTCTGTAGTATAAGTTGTTGTGAGACACATTTTAGGATTTCGGCATTTATATTGTATTATTGAAGTAGCTATAAGCGAACATTAATTCCAACTATTTATGATGAGACTGCTACGTGCTCGTTTCTGTTATTACAGCAAAGGCTATATATTCCCAATGCGGGGTACAGTGCGGCACCACAACTTATTCTCAAAAATATTCAATTTTTGGAGAGCTCGGATCGTAATTTGGTCTGAGCTCTCCAAAAATTACCTATTTTGAATGATTAGTTATAATATACTTATTTACTTCACAACACCAGCTCAGACCCATCTACGGTCCCAGCTCTCCAAGTTATCTATTTTGAACGATTAATTATAGTAATTGCACACTTCTTGAGACCCGCATAGCGAATATATAGCCTTTGCTGTAATAACTGAAACGAGCACGTAGCAGTCTCATCATAAATGGTTGGAATTAATGTTCACTTATAGCAACTTCAGTAATAAAAGATAAATGCTGAGATTCTAAATGTGTCTCACAACAACTAAAACTACAGAAAATTCAAAATACAACATAAAATCAACTTCCGGTTGTACATTTGTTTCCACATATGTACAACCTCGTAATGCTAAATGCATATGGAGGATTCCTTTCCTTGAAAATGCAAATGATATGGCAGCCGTGTTGTAATAATAATAATAACAACAATCATTTTATTGTCATTCGGCCATTACATCAATAGACAACGTCATATACATACTAAAATACCATTAATAGTTTGAAAGAAACAACAGGTTTGTTGTTAACATTATAGTATTATATTACAGTTGATAAATTCTCTTACATCACAGAATGGGTGGAGGACTAGCCAGTCATGAATTGTTTGTTTGAATAATTGTTCAAGTAATTCTTGAACAGATTGAGGAAGATTATTAAATAATTTGTACCCCATGATTTCATAGTTGTTGAGTGGCTTTGACAACCAGTGGTAAGGAATATAGAGGCACCTATTCTTTCTTGTATTGTGGCTATGTACATTTTCTCTGGTTTTGTTTCTGGTAATTTCTTCTGCATATAAATTAGAACATAGTATACGTTCAAGTTTATAACAGTCATGATTTTTTGTTCACAGAACAATGGTTTACAGTGTGCCTTATCTGCAGAAGCAGTAATTATCCTAATAGCTTTTCTTTGCAGTATATGTCACGTACACAGCTAGAGTTCCCCCACAAAATAATTCCATATGTTATTATACACCCCCCCGCCCCATGAACCATGGACCTCGCCGTTCGTGGGGAGGCTTGCGTGGCTCAACGACACAGATAGCCGTACCGTAGGTGCAACCACAACGGAGGGGTATTTGTTGAGAGGCCAGACAAACGTGTAGTTCCTGAAGAGGGGCAGCAGCCTTTTCAGTAGTTCTACTGATCAGAGCGTGGAATGTGAGATACCTTAATCGGGCAGGTAGGTTAGAAAATTTAAAAAGGGTAATGGATAGGTTAAAGTTAGATATAGTGGGAATTAGTGAAGTTCGGTGGCAGGAAGAACAAGACTTTTGGTCAGGTGAATACAGGGTTATAAATACAAAATCAAATAGGGGTCATGCAGGAGTAGGTTCCATAATGAATAAAAAAATAGGAGTGCAGGTAAGCTACCACAAACAGCATAGTGAATGCATTATTGTGTCCAAGATAGACACGAAGCCCACGCCTACTACAGTAGTACAAGTTTATATACCAACTAGCTCTGCAGATGGTGAAGAAATTGATGAAATGTATGATGAGATAAGAGACATTATTCAGGTAGTGAAGGGAGACGAAAATTTAATAGTCATGGGTGGCTGGAATTCGATAATAGGAAAAGGAAGAGAAGGAAACGTAGTAGGTGAATATGGATTGGGGCTAGAAATGAAAGAGGAAGCCGCCTGGTAGAATTTTGTACTGAGCATAACTTAATCATAGCTAACACTTGGTTCAAGAATCATGAAAGAAGGTTGTATACATGGAAGAATCCTGGAGATACTACAAGTTATCAGATAGATTACATAATGGTAAGACAGAGATTTAGGAACCAGGTTTTAAATTGTAAGACATTTCCAGGGGCAGATGTGGACTCTGACCACAAACTATTGGTTATGACCTGTAGATTAAAACTGAAGAAACTGCAAAAAGGTGGGAATTTAAGGAGATGCGACCTGGGTAAACAGACTAAACCAGAGGTTGTACAGAGTTTCAGGGAGAGCACAAGGGAACAATTGACAGGAATTGGGGAAAGAAATACAGTAGAAGAAGAACGGGTAGCTTTGAGGAATGAAACAGTGAAGGCAGCGGAGGATCAAATAGGTAAAAAGACGAGGGCTGGTAGAAACCCTTGGGTAACAGAAGAAATATTGAATTTAATTGATGAAAGGAGAAAATATAAAAATGCAGTAAGTGAAGCAGGCAAAAAGGAATACAAACATCTCAAAAATTAGATCGACAGGAAGTGCAAAATGGCTAAGCAGGCATGGCTAGAGGACAAATGTAAGGATGTAGAGGCTTATCTCACTAGGGGTAAGATAGATACTGCCTACAGGAAAATTAAAGAGACCTTTGGAGAAAGGAGAACCACTTGCATGAATATCAAGAGCTTTGATGGAAACCCAGTTCTAAGCAAAGATGGGAAAGCAGAAAGGTGGAAGGAGTATATAGAGGGTCTATACAAGGGCAATGTACTTGAGGACAATATTATGGAAATGGAAGAGGATGTAGATGAAGATGAAATGGGAGATACGATACTGCGGGAAGAGTTTGATAGAGCACTGAAAGACATGAGTCGAAACAAGGCCCTGGGAGTAGACAACATTCCATTAGCACTACTGACAGCCTTTGGAATGCCAGTCCTGACAAAACTGTACCAACTGGTGAGCAAGATGAATGAGACAGGCGAAATACCCTCAGACTTCAAGAAGAACATAGTAATTACTATCCCAAAGAAAGCAGGTGTTGACAGATGTGAAAATTACCGAACTATCAGTTTAATAAGTCGCAGCTGCAAAATACTAACGCGAATTCTTTACAGACGAATGGAAAAACTGGTAGAAGCCGACATCGGGGAAGTTCAGATTGAATTCCACAAAAATGTTGGAACACATGAGGCAATACTGACCCTATGACTTATCTTAGAAAATAGATTAAAGAAAGGCAAACCTATGTTTCTAGCATTTGTAGACTTAGAGAAAGCTTTCGACAATGTTGCATTGCATTTGCAAGGAAAGGAATCGCCCATATGCATTTAGCATTACGAGGCTTGTCTAGGCATCTACTGGTAACCCCGAACAACAGATATGTGGATATGAATGTACAACCGGGAGCTGGTTTTATGATGCATTTTGAATTTTCTGTAGTATTAGTTGTTGTGAGACACACTTTAGGATCTCGGCCTTTATCTTTTATGATTTAAGTTGCTATAAGCGAATATTAATTCCAACTATTTATGATGAGAGTGCTACGTGCTCATTTCAGTTATTACAGCAAAGGCTATATATTTGCTATGCGGGCATTTAAAGGGTGCCCAACATTTTCAACCGCTATTTAACAATCCTTGCTCACGGCCCACACAGGCGGTTTGTAATCGAAGCAGAATCTAGCCCCCCCCCCCCTCCCGTGACACAACACAGAACACCACAAATGCAAGCAAATAGAGGAGGAGTGGCGGTATTCCACAGCGCCGACTTCCCCACTGTCAGAGTCGACCCACTGCCCCACTTAGCCAATCTCGATTTCATAATACTGAGGGCAAACATCCCGTATTTGGGTCGCCTACACATCGCAACAGTATACATCTCCCCCCAAGACCCCTTCCCTACAGACTTGATAACCTACCTAGTGTCGAAAGGAGAATTTATTCTAATGGGGGACTTCAACACTCGCCACACTGCCTTTGGAGACTCAGCCACAAACACCAGGGGCGTCTCACTCCTAAACTTATTGGATAGCCACCCTATCATCCGCCTCAACAATTCAGCGCCAACCCTGATAAACTCATGAGGATACTCAATCCCTGACCACATCCTCTGCTCAATAAAAATAGCTAACGCTGCTCGGACTGTACCATAGGTGACAGTGTGGGCAGCGACCACCTTCCCTTATTATTCAACACAACCGCCTTCAGTACCTTCAAACTGCCCACAGTGACAAAAACCATAAGAGCAGAAAACAACGGAAACTGGAAAAAATTTGCAGAAATCCTTAAAAACGAACTTCCACAAACACCAATTTCGGACGAACCTGACTTAAACATCCACAACACAAAAATCATAGGGGCATTTAACAAAGCGTATTGTGACAGCGTGCCCCTTATCGACATCAAAGAAGGAACCGTTAAAATTCCCCCCCCCCCATATCCTCAAGATCATTAGGGAAAAGAAACGCGCATACTGACAGTTCGAGCAGACTCTCGACCCCTCCCTAAAGCGAGAATGGAACCGACTAAGCAGGCAAGCCAGATCTGCTCTACGACACTGGCGAGCGAAAATACAGGCAGAAAAGTGCAGCTCTCTGAATCCAGAAGAACCACGAAAATTCTGGCGATCCTTTAGGAACATCACAGGACTAAGTCACGCTCCGTCGAGCCCGTCGAGCCCTGCTCTTGTACTAGAAGACAATACCATAGCGGACAATCCGGGGAAAGTGGAAGTATTCCGCGACTCCCTGGCGCTAGTGCACTCATTCCCCGAAGACCCACTATTTGACAATCACCACGCCAAAAACGTAAACAACCTAACAGAGAAGCTATACCAATCCCCAATAGCACCCACCAAAGACCAGTCCGATCTTACCCTGCCCATCAGCGACACAGAGATAACTACAGCCTTCAAAATAGGAAAAAACGGAGCACCAGGACTAGATTGCATCACACTGAGACAAGTGAAAAACGTACCTGCACTGCCTCTCCTCTCCTCCTTGTCTATCCTGTTCAACACTGCCCTCTCCCTAGGAACAGTGCCACAACAGTGGAAACATGCCGAGATCACAACGATCCACAAATCAGGCAAACCCCTCAACCGTCCGGACTCCTACCGACCAATTTCCGTTCTCCCCGTCATAAGCAAACTTTTCAAACACATCGTCAACGCACGCATAACCAAATTCGCAGACAGACACAACCTAATATCCGCGGAGCAGGCAGGCTTCCGTCGGTACCACTCGACAACTGACTGTATAGTTAGAATTACAGACCGTATAACCGAAGCCCTAAACAGAAGCGAGTGCACTTTGGCACTGTTCCTAGACATCGAGAGGGCATTTGACGAGGTGTGGCACAGGGGGCTCTTATACAAACTCTGGACTCTGGGATTCCCACCCCTTATCTGCAAACTAATCCGAAATATCCTCTCCAACCAGAAGGGGGCAAGTAACAGTAGGAGGAACTCTATCTACCCCCTTTACCCCCGAGGCCGGAGTGGCACAAGGGGCGGTCCTAACCCCTACCCTGTATAAACCGTACACTGCCGACATACCGAAACACGGTGCGAAGGCCTCGCCCTTCCTGCTGACGATACCGCCTACTGGTGCTCCGGTACCTCAACAGACAGCACCCAAACCCTCACCTCAGACTACATCAATAAGCTCAAAAGATGGATGTGTAAGTGGAGAATAAAACCAAATCCCACCAAAAGCCAACTCATTCATTTCCGACATTGGCATCTCTACCAAAAACGAAACCAGACCCCAGACACCCTAAAGGTAACACTGTGGAACAAAGAAATTCATCCAAAAAACACGGCCCGATGTCTTGGTATCACATTAGACTATAAGTTGGCAACCTCACACCTCCCTCACCATAGACAAAGCGCGTGCCCGTACGAACTTAATAAAACTTATAAAAGGGAAATTCTACGGCACTCCCTCCTGGGTCACAGCTGCTTCGTCAGGCCAGTACTCGAGTACGCGGCAATAACCTGGCTAAACTCAGAAATGCAATCAAACAGAATACAAGCACACGACAGGCGCAACCTCCGTATTGCCGGACGACTCGACCTCGACACCACCTCGGCAGATGTCCACACCGTAACAAACACCATCCCGATCCCGGAAAGATGCCGTTTCCAAATAGCAAATTATGGATCACAAAGACTGATAACAGATGGACCCATAAAGGACATCCTAATAGCAAAACATTGGAAATTTAGGTACCCCCACTTCCAGTACCCACTCCCCACATACACGATAGCCAAATGTATACAACAACACATTGTAGAGCACACTGCACCTGTCCTACACCTCGTACAGGAAATAGAAGACTGAGCTATAATGGACACGAAAAAGGAAAGGAAAAGATTACTCCATCCAGAAGGAGCACCTAATAGATAAAATATGTAGAATAATACAAGTAAACTAGGATAGTACAGCAGAGTGGGAACATAAGATACAGAAAGAACACAAAATAGATAGAATAATGCAAGTAAACTAGGCTAGTAAAACAGACTAAAAACATAAGATGCAAGAATAGAAAATAATTTAACATACAGCTGATTGTAGATTGTAGATTGTATTTTATTGGTCCTGTTGTCTACATAGCAGCTTATGCGTAAGACATTGGACAAGTCAAGTTATAAATATACAGGCTGAAAGTAATTTCAAGGCATACGTATTTAAGCTTACAATAATACACTTTACACGTAAGTATTTATATAACACATTTCATAAATTTAAATATTCCTCAATGGAGTAAAAGCAGTGATGCTGTAAATATGACTTTAGAGATTTTCCAAATGTATTGACCTCAGTGATAGCTTTTATGTTTTCAGGAAGTTTGTTATAAAGCTTAACTCCCATGTGAAAAGTACCTTTTTGGCACAGTGCTGTGCTGATTTGAGTCATATGTAAGTTTCTGTTTTGTCTGGTAAAGTGCTCATGTATATCACAGTTCTTATGTAGTCTCTGGTCCTTGCCTATTACATTTAATTTAAAGAACAAAAGGGTTTCCATAATGTATACACACGGTAATGGGGGAATACCAGATCTCTTAAACAGGGGTTTACAAGAGTCTCTTGGCTTTGACCCAAACAAGATTCTAATGGCACTTTTTTGTAGTTTAAAAGTGCTATTAGCTATTTTAGAGTTTCCCCAGAAGGTGACCCCATATCTAAGACGAGAATGAAAGTACGCATGATATGCATTCAATACTGTTTTCTCACTACAGCATGATTTTAATGAACAAAGAAGATAACATGTTTTGCTCAGTTCTGCATTGAGATATTCAATATGCTTATTCCATCTGATGTTACTCTGCAGCCAAAGTCCTAAGAATTTGGTTTCAATACTGTTACCAACTGGTTCGTCATTGATAGAGACTGATGGGATGAACATGTCCTTGTTAGGAACTTTGTGGAATTTTAGAGCAACAGTTTTCTTACTGTTTATTACAAGCTGATTACTCTGTGCCCAGCTGCTAAGTTGTTTCGTGACCGTGTTTACTGTCTGCTGTAACTGTTCATCGTCGTCTCCTTTTAGTAGAATCGTGGTGTCATCTGCAAATATAATTGATTTGTGTGCATCAATATTTAAGCTTAGATCATTTATGTACAGAAGAAACAGAAGGGGTCCCAATACAGATCCTTGGGGTACACCACATTTTATTTGTTTATAGTCAGATAAGTGATTAGATACAATTTTTAGTTCAATATTTGTGTGCTTGACGCACACTGCCTGCATACGATTTGTCAGGAAGGAACTGATCCACTTGTTGGACTGACCTCGAATACCATATCTTTCTAGCTTTGATAGCAGCATTTTGTGGTCCACCATGTCAAAAGCTTTTGACAAGTCAATAAAGACTCCTATTGTTTCCTGTTTTTTGTCCATCAGGTTTAGGATGGAATTGATGCACTCATAGACAGCAGTTGTCGTTGACCTCTTATTTCTGAATCCATGTTGTCCATTACATGGGATGCTGTTTTTATTTATAAATTTCATAAGTTTCTCATACATAACTTTTTCCAGTACTTTAGAGATGCAGGAGGAAATTGTGATGGGTCTGTAGTTATTTACATTGTCTTTATCCCCTTTCTTATATACAGGAATAACTTTTGATGTTTTTAACACATCAGGGAATGTGCCTACCTGAAGTGAGCAGTCGCATAAATGTGTGAGTACTTCAATTAGGTTTGATGCGCTCTTCTTTAACATTGTTGCAGGTATATCATCAATACCTGCCGATTTGGAATTTTTTAGTCCTTTTATTGCTTTAGCTACTTCATCTTGTGAAACAGAACTGATGTACATTGATCCTCTACATGCACTTATTTTATATTCATTTGTCTGGATGCTCTTAAAGTTTGATTGTAACATTTTTTCAGCAACACCTGTGAAAAAGTTGTTAAATGTGTTGGCTACTTCTAAGGGGTTTGTTACTTTTTTATTTTTATGTGATAGTGTTATATTTTTCCAAGGTTGTCTGTATTCTCCACATTCTTTTTTTATAACACTCCACATAGCCTTTGATTTATTAGCTGAATTATAAATGATTTCATCATTATGCATTATTTTTGCTGCTTTTATTACTTTTCTTAATATTTTGGAGTATTTTTTATAGTATGCGCGTACTACAGGTGAGGAATTTTTTGAGTTACATATTTCATGAAGTAGTCTTTTCTTCTGGCATGAAACCCTTATTCCCTTTGTGATCCAGCTGTTTGTTCTAGAGTTTCCCCGTATGTTTAATGTTTTCAGTGGGAATGCAAGTTCAAAGAAATGGGTTAATGTTGAATTTTTCATTTATATCGTTCATTTTGTATGCTCCTAGCCATTTTTCTTTCTGTAATAAGTTGTTGAAGTAGTTCACATTATGCTGATTATATATTCGATCCGCCCTAGCTGAGGTTTTGGTGCTTTTCCTCAAGCTGTAAGGCAAATGCCAGGGCACGTATTCCCACCAAAAAAGAAAAGAAAATAATATATAATAGTATAGAATATTCAGAAAAGAAAGCATACACTCAAAATGAAACGGGATGAAACCAAAGAAAAAGAAAAAAATAATCCCCATTTGAATAAATAAACTGTGACAAAAGAGCACAACATTCCATCCTCCATGGCTGAAAAGCGGATTTCATCGTGCAACAACAGCCACACATTCTCCATCCCAGAGACGTGAAAAAAAAAAAACTACGATAACCTATGGTACAAAATTGGTAATATTTGGTGAGCTCGGATTATAGATTGGTCTGAGCTGATATACCTGTAACAACTGAAACGACTTCTGACATCAAATGTAACAATTGTGTTACTAAATGTGACACTTCTGCTACTAAATGTAACTGGGTTTTCTCTTTGGATGCTGTCAATTGTCAGGATGAGCATTCTAAGCATTCTGTCAGGGTGAAAATATTAAATAAATTAACTTTTCTCTCTTAACAACATGTGGGCAGGGTGGGTTCTTCCTTGGCTCGGGTATGAGGTCGAATGAAACATCATTTTTACATAAGAATAACTTTTATTGAAGATTTGTACAACTGTATCTTACGGATTATTCTGGTTCGGAGAGCGGCAGCTGTGTCGTTTGTGAAGCCTTCTGCTGCGGCAGCGGCAGCGGCGGCGGCGGCGGCGGCGTCTGATTACGCGTAGCGGTGTGTATCTCGTGTCGCCGTCTCGCCCAGCTGACGGGAGACGCGCAGCGCGACGTGGCCCGTTTAATTATTGCGAGCGAAATCGTGCATCGGATGATACCTTGGGTGTGGCGTCCCAGTGTTTCTCTTCTCTAAGCGGCCGCGTGTGTTGTGCGTCGACTAGCGGAGCGGCGCGGCGGGGGAAGGCCAGTGTCCCGGACTCGAACCACGGACTCCCGCTTGCCAGTCTTCGGCTGTCAGGTCTTCATCCCAGCTGAGGTGAGGCGGTCTCCTTCCCGTCCTCACGAGTCACCCGGGTACGTAAAAATCAGACTTCAAATACCTTTTAACTTCTGTCTTCTGGCGCTACGGCGGCTGCTTGCTATTCCATTACAGCGGCGGACTTGGTTCGTCTGTGCATGATGCAGACTCTTCTTGCATGACGGTCTTCAGCACCGAAACTGACTGAAAACTTCTTCGTCTTCTTCGTCTCTCCTCTCCGTCTCCAGCTCCGTCTCCGTCTCCGTCTCCGTCTTCATCTGTCTTCCTCTCTCTGGCTCACTGCGTCTCGCGTATTTATTCACTTCAGTTTACTGGAGGTGAACGACTTCACGGTCATTGCCTCGTCTGTCACGTTGAAAAGCTTCTCGAAGAATCTTCTTAACGTCGGTCATTGGCTCTTGGAATGTAGGCGAGGGCCTTTGATCACGTGTGACGACTGAGAAACACGTGAGCCGGTCGGGCGATGCCCTGACGGCTGAATCGACAGCGCCCGCTTATGTGGAAGTTGCTGACTTCGCGGTCATTGTCTCTTCTGTTCTGCTCGCTGTTTGCGAGTATGTAACTCTCTAAACTAAACCAAGTTTTTCATTTATATTCTAATCTCTAGTTCACTTTGATTCCACTAATTTATTTACTTAAATACCACTCAACATTCCTCCACCCTTCGGAGAAATTCGCCCTCGAATTTACCACTCAACATTCCTCCACTCTTCACACGGCAAAAGCACAAACAATGAAAACTCTCGACTTAGAAAATTACACACGCTTCACATTAAGTATGTGGAAAACACTTTATCACTTTACAAAAGCACTGTACGGTCATGAATCACATAGTTCTTACATAAATCATTGTAATAAGTCTTGATGACAATGAATAAACAAAAATAGATTATTCACTTAGAAATTTACATAGCAACACCTGTTTAATGTACCCTATATGAATGCAAGAATATTTATTCTACAGTATTGTTTACTTTAACATAAGACTGTTTAATAAGGAATGAAGTACAATATACAAAATTAATACACTAATGCTCAAAAGTAACTACTGCAGTACACTAGTTAAGAGTGTGGTATCCAGTTAACAGGGATTTGATGAAGTGGTATATTATTATTTGGCTTATTTTTTCGTCTTAAATAAAAGAAAACTGTACAAAGCAGAAACACCAACACAAAGGTTCCAGATATACCCGTTCCTAGCATTATAATTTTAGTTTTGTGTTCACCTTTTAATTTTAAGACATGTTGCATCATAACATTGGCATCAGTTTTGACTTGCTGCGAGTTTATGAACATATCTAATGGCTTCAGAAGGGAACTGTCAAGGGAGTCATTGAGGTAGGATAGGTTTTGTGTAGGAAATGCTTTGCATGGCGTTTTCTGAAAAAAGCAAACAACATGGTTATGAACTTACGAACCTAGTAAAAACAAAAACAAGAAACAGAAGGAATACATTGTTAACTACAAGATCTACCTGTTTCTACGTTTAACTTTTCTTCCTTAAAAAATAAACCATTATCATGTATTAATTATTCACATTTGTATATTATCCACAGTCTACTAAGATTCAACTAGGACATTCGCACTCTTGGTCGAAGATTGTATGGTGCCATGTCTGTATGTTGTACTGGCGTGGCCACTCTTTTTCCTTTACGGGAACTTCCTCCACCCTTCGGAAAAGCAGATACTATTGTTGAAGGAATTACATCTGGAGCGCCCTTAAAAGGTTTTAAACGACTTGCATGGACAATGGTAGTTCGGGTGGGAAGTTGCAGTTTAACGTTGACTGGTGACGTGATCTCAATAATTTGATAAGGACCTCTGTAGTTTGTTACAAATTTCTTCGTTTTTCCTTTAGCAATGTAAGGAGTCGAAAGCATAACCCACTGACCGATTTTGTAATTTGGATATTTAGCTTGGGTATTACCTAATCTTTCCTGTCGTTCCAAAGCCTTTGTATTAGATTTTTGAACCTTTTTCCATACATCCTTCATCATTCGACTGAAATCTCTTACTGTTTCTCCGACTTTTCCGTTTTTCTGCCTGATTACATCAAAAGGGGACGGCATTTTTCTCCCATAGACCACTTCATAAGGTGACATGCCTGTTGCTTCATGCGTTTTGGCGTTGTATACCGACACGATTATTGGTAAATACGTATCCCAATTAGAATGTTGTTCGTTAATATAATAACTAAGCATCTTGCCAATTGTCCGATGAACTCTTTCTGTGCGCCCGTTGCACTGAGGGTGTAACGGAGTTGTGCGTAATTTACGTATTTTTAGTAAGTGGCATAGCTGTTTCATTAATTCAGACATAAAATTAGATCCCTGATCTGTGATAATAGCTTCAGGTACGCCAAATTTAAGTATCCAGTTGTTAACTAAAGCTTGGGCAACTGTATTTGCTTGCTGATCTGGGAGACTCACCATAGCTAGATAGCGTGAAAAGTGATCTATAATTGTAAGGACATACTTATTACCAGCAGGTGTTTTATGAAATGGCCCGTAGAGATCGACTCCGCAGATTTGAAATGGACATGAAGCCTCGGGGAGCCTCTGTAAGGGTATTTTTGAACGAGAAAGTTCAGCTCGTTGTGCGCACGCAATGCAATTACGAACGTATTGCGCAACATCCTGCTTTCTGGTTTGCCACCAAAATCGCTCTGCTACACGTCTTTCGGTTGTCCGCTGTCCACCGTGTCCTGCAAGGATATGATCGTGGGCCTCTGCCATTATTTCTTGTCTAAGGTGTAGGGGAACAACAATTCGTGGTCCAAGTTTTGTTTTACGGCATAATACACCATCTTCAAAGCAAAATTGTTTTTGAGTTGCGTATTTTTTGCATTCTGTATCCTCATCTTGTGCCTTTCTCCAGTCCTCAGTATCTCGGCCTGTTGCTTCCAAAAGTGCTATTTTCCGACTTAGACAATCTGCATTTGTGTGTTTTTTGCCTGGTTGATGGATAACTTCGAAATCCATTTCGGAAAGACATAGGGCCCAACGCGTAAGACGACTAGATGGATCCTTTAATCCAAGCAACCATTTTAAAGCTGCGTGGTCTGTAATGACCTTGAATTTCCTACCATACAAGTAGCATTTAAAGTATTTGATGCCATAAATAACACTTAACAATTCTTTCTCCGTTGTGGAATAATTTCTTTCTGCCGTTGTTAGTTGTCTCGAAGCGTAGGCTATGGGGTGTTCCGCGCCATTAATATTCTGACTCAAAACAACTCCTACTGAATGACCACTTGCGTCACAGGATAAAATAAATTCTTTATTATAATCTGGGTAGGCTAATACTGGACTGTGTGTTAACTTATCTTTAAGGGTTTGAAATGCTGATTCACAATCTTCAGACCAATGAAATTTTGCACCCTTTTTCAATAATTGGGTTAAGGGTCGGGCAATTTCAGCGAAATTTTGAACATATTTTCGGTAATACGATGCGAGACCAATGAAACTTTGTACTTCCTTAACGCGTTGTGGTGTTGGGAAGTCCTTAACTGCCGAAATTAATCGAGGATCTGTTTTAATTCCTTCCTCACTAATGACATGCCCTAGGTATGTAACCTCTGTCAATGCAAAAGTACATTTTTCCATATTTAATGTTAATTTAGCTTTTCTAAGTCTCTGAAAAACATTACGCAGACGCACAGCATGTTCATTAATGTCTTTGGAGAATACAATAATATCGTCTAGATATACACAACATTGCTGAGTTTTGAGTCCTCGCAATACTCCATCGAGTAGTCTTTGAAAAGTTGCTGGTGCATTTTCAAACCGAAAGGCATTCTTTTAAATTGCCAATGGCCTCCAGGGGTAGAAAATGCTGTTTTATGCCTATCTTCAGGTGCAACTTCCAATTGATGATATCCGCTACGTAAATCGATTGTTGAAAAGTATTTACTGTTACCCAAACTGTCAATGATATCTGTAATGTTTGGAAGAGGATAAACATCTGAGATAGTTTGTTTGTTAAGGTGTCTGTAGTCACAACAAAATCTATATCGTTTCGTACCGTCGGGAGACTTCTTTGGAATAATGACGATATTTGAATTATAAGGCGAATCAGAATATTCTATAATTCCATCTTTTAGATGCTGTTCTATAAATTCATCCAGTACTGGCTGTAAGTGATGCGCAACTCTATAAGGCTTCCTATAAACTAGGGGGCTATTTCCTGTTGGGATCCTATGCTGTGTGATATCTGTTGCTGGCAGTGGACCTTCTGCATTAAATAAATCTCGAAACTCAACTAAAACTGCTTCTATCGTGTCTCTATCATTTCCTTTCAAATGCTCAATCTTCTGGCGTAACGCGGTTTTATAGGCGTCTGGTTTCTGACCATCATTAATATCTGACCAAATGAAATCTTCTTCTTCAAAAGTACTGACTGTAGCTACTAACATTCCCTTATGCAACTCTTTGTCCTCCACTCCGAAATTGTCAATATGTACCGGTACTTTTCTTTCTCCCTCAACGTCTTGAACCCGTACAACACTTCTACGTACAAAACAATGTGATACATCTAATTCCTCATTTTCCTCTAAAGGCTCTATTAGACACACTGTATCTGTAGGTACTTCGGAGTCAACGGTCATCCAGAAAAGTTTTCCTGAGCCAGATGGTATCTGATCCCGCGAATCAACCTTCAAGGACGTTGCACGCAGTATAGTTGATTTCGCCTTCCGGTTAGGGAAATCTTGCGGCAGAGGGCCCTTTGCAGCGGTGTCACCTAGCTGAAACACTATTCCGCTAAGTTCTACAGTTTGCTGTCTGAGGTCGATTTTAGCGTGATGTTTATTCAGGAAATCCAGTCCTAGGATCGCGTCGTACCCGTCAGTCACCTTTGTTACCACTTCTACATCTTCCTGAAATTGTACACCGTGAATAAAGAAAATCAATGATGTACATCCTAATGACTTCACTGTACCTCCTCCTACTCCACTCAATCTATACCTTGGAGGGTCATATTTATTTTCTCCAATACATTCATTACTTACTATTGATACGTTTGCGCCTGTATCCACTAGTATCCTTGCCTCTTTATCCTGTATGGTAGCAGATAACCAGCATTCCGCCTTCACATTCGCCTTAATGGCATGAAATTTTATTGGGAACGCCTGGCGGCGGCTCCGACATTCCCGTTTGAGTTTAACTGATTTCTATTTCCAAACACTTTCTTAGACCTGCATTCCTTGAATGTGTGACCTATTCTTTGACAATTAGTACATTGAGGTTGTCTGCAGTTTTTTGCTATATGTCCCTGTCGATCGCACCTAAAACATCGTACTCCTGCTGAACATCGTACTCGCTTCACCTTGTATCTCGTGGCAATGTCTATTTCTTCGAAAGCTGTCGCCACAGATACAGCTTCTGCTAAATTTTTAGGAAACTCTGCCCTGACACGACGGGACGTTTCAGGAGGTAACCCACGTAAAAATGCATCCAGAACTCTATTTTCTGCCTCTTGTAAAATAACTTTATTTGCTTCATCACTAGTTGTCAACTGATAGGTGTTGATATTAACTTTTCTAATCCTATCTACAAAGCTTTCTAACGACTCGTTTTGCCTCTGAGTGATAGTGTTTAACTGTTCCCTATAAAATCTACAGCTGTTCTGTTTTTGAAAACGTTTAAGCAATCCTTTCTTCAATTCCTCAAATGTTGGAGCATTCCGTAATTCTTCATGGTATAAGACGTGTGCTTTAGCCTCTCTTGCCAGTCTTAACTTTGTCATTTGTAAGAGCTGTTCATCTGACCATGATCCTAACTTTGCAGCTGCTACTAAATCATCAAAAAAGGCCGTTATGTCCTCGCCAGGTTTACCTGAAAAAGGAGTTACTAAGGCTGCTGCTGAGGAATCTAGGGTGGGAGGGATTGAACTGGTTTGCCTAACCTCACTCAACTGCTTAAATAATGCATTATTATCATTTTTAAGCTGTGCTATTTGATTAACTAAGCTCTGAATAGCTTCCTCAGTAGAAACCGCTTGTGGTGCTGACTCTGACTTTGTACGATTTCGTGTCATCATTTTACAACTATTAGTTACACAATCTTACCACACTGAATTCAAAAGATGTTTAAATATTTTCTACAAACTCTTAAAATTATGAGAGAGAATACACTTCTAAATAAAGAAAATATTACGACTGTTATGCAAACCTCTATCCTTTCACACATTAAACAATACTAACTGTGGACCTTCAGTGACTGTCATTCACACCTCATATTGAGCCAAGGGTTTTTTCTCTGACACCAATTGTAACAACTGAAACGACTTCTGACATCATATGTAACAATTGTGTTACTAAATGTGACACTTCTGCTACTAAATGTAACTGGGTTTTCTCTTTGGATGCTGTCAATTGTCAGGATGAGCATTCTAAGCATTCTGTCAGGGTGAAAATATTAAATAAATTAACTTTTCTCTCTTAACAACATGTGGGCAGGGTGGGTTCTTCCTTGGCTCGGGTATGAGGTCGAATGAAACATCATTTTTACATAAGAATAACTTTTATTGAAGATTTGTACAACTGTATCTTACGGAATATTCTGGTTCGGAGAGCGGCAGCTGTGTCGTTTGTGAAGCCTTCTGCTGCGGCAGCGGCGGCGGCGGCGGCGGCGGCGGCGTCTGATTACGCGTAGCGGTGTGTATCTCGTGTCGCCGTCTCGCCCAGCTGACGGGAGACGCGCAGCGCGACGTGGCCGGTTTAATTATTGCGAGCGAAATCGTGCATCGGATGATACCTTGGGTGTGGCGTCCCAGTGTTTCTCTTCTCTAAGCGGCCGCGTGTGTTGTGCGTCGACCAGCGGAGCGGCGCGGCGGGGGAAGGCCAGTGTCCCGGACTCGAACCACGGACTCCCGCTTGCCAGTCTTCGGCTGTCAGGTCTTCATCCCAGCTGAGGTGAGGCGGTCTCCTTCCCGTCCTCACGAGTCACCCGGGTACGTAAAAATCAGACTTCAAATACCTTTTAACTTCTGTCTTCTGGCGCTACGGCGGCTGCTTGCTATTCCATTACAGCGGCGGACTTGGTTCGTCTGTGCATGATGCAGACTCTTCTTGCATGACGGTCTTCAGCACCGAAACTGACTGAAAACTTCTTCGTCTTCTTCGTCTCTCCTCTCCGTCTCCAGCTCCGTCTCCGTCTCCGTCTCCGTCTCCGTCTTCATCTGTGTTCCTCTCTCTGGCTCACTGCGTCTCGCGTATTTATTCACTTCAGTTTACTGGAGGTGAACGACTTCACGGTCATTGCCTCGTCTGTCACGTTGAAAAGCTTCTCGAAGAATCTTCTTAACGTCGGTCATTGGCTCTTGGGATGTAGGCGAGGGCCTTTGATCACGTGTGACGACTGAGAAACACGTGAGCCGGTCGGGCGATGCCCTGACGGCTGAATCGACAGCGCCCGCTTATGTGGAAGTTGCTGACTTCGCGGTCATTGTCTCTTCTGTTCTGTTCGCTGTTTGCGAGTATGTAACTCTCTAAACTAAACCAAGTTTTTCATTTATATTCTAATCTCTAGTTCACTTTGATTCCACTAATTTATTTACTTAAGTACCACTCAACAATACCATATGAGACTGATGAACGATCCAAGCTCTCCAGAAATTAACGATTTGGTAAGTAAGTTAACGTGACATCACACCACTTGCTACCCACATTGCGAATATATAGCCTTTGCTGTAATAACTGAAATGAGCACATAGCAGTCTCATCAGAAATAGTTGGAATTAATGTTCGCTTAGAGCTACTTCAACAATGAAATATAAATGCTGAGTTCCTAAAGTGTGCCCCACATATCTGTTGTTCGGGGTTACCAATAGATGGCAGGACAAGCCTCGTAATGCTAAATGCAAGCGATATGGCAGCCCTGTTGTAATAATAATAATAATAATAATAATAATAATAATAATTTTTTTTGTCATTCGGCCATTACAGCAATAGACAACGTCATATACATACTAAAATACAATTAATAGTTTGAAAGAAACGACAGGTTTGTTGTTAACATTATAGTATTATATTACAGTTGATCAATTCTGTTATATCACAGAATGGGTGGAGGACTAGCCAGTCATGAATTGTTTGTTTGAATAATTGTTCAGGTAATTCTTGAACAGATTGATGAAGATTATTAAATAATTTGTACCCCATGATTTCATAGCTGTTGAGTGACTTTGACAATCTGTGGTAAGGAATATAGAGGCACCTATTCCTTCTTGCATTCTGGCTATGTACATTTTCTCTGGTTTTTGTTTCTGGTAATTTCTTCAAATGGCTCTGAGCACTATGGGACTTAACAGCTGTGGTCATCAGTCCCCTAGAACTTAGAACTACTTAAACCGAACTAACCTAAGGACATCACACACATCCATGCCCGAGGCAGGATTCGAACCTGCGACCGTAGCAGTCGCGCGGTTCCGGACTGGGCGCCTAGAACCACTAGACCACCGCGGCCAGCAATTTCTTCTTCATATAAATTTGAACATAGTATATGTACAAGTTTATAACAGTCATGATTTTTTGTTCACAGAACAATGGTTTACAGTGTGCTTTATATGCAGAAGCAGTAATTATCCTAATAGCTTTTTTAGTAGTATTAATATGTCATGTACACAGCTAGAGTTCCCCCACAAAATAGTTCCATATGTTATTATACCTTGGAAGAATGAGAAATAGGATGTTCTAACATATTTTTTAGGAACACAATCCATAAGTCGCCTTAAAAGGTAAATAACTCTTGACAACTTACCACTACTATACTGTACATGTTGACCCCAAGATAGTTTATCATCTATGTATACCCCCAAAAATTTGATATAACTTGGATCATCTGACAGAAGCTTATCTCTAAGACTACAAACCATCTGCTGTGTTTTGTTTTCATTGAGCAGGAATCCATTTGCCTTGAACCAACAGTATGCGTGGTCGATTGTCTTTGCTGCACAAGTTTTAAGGCTATTGAAATCATGTGCTTCACAAACCGTGGAATGCACGTAGACAAGAAAGGCAAGTTCTAGTTATGTGACCCAATTCCACTGGAGACAACAGAACATCTAGACAGAAGACATTCCACTCAAACATTCAAACAGCAACCGGCCAATGAAGATATTGCGGATTTAGATGCCACAGAAGAAACAGTCGCAAATGGAGCAGCTTTGATAACATTGGAAGGAGAGGAATCAGTGTCAGCATCAACAGCTACTACAACAGCAGTAACAATGAGGAATGCAAAACCAGTAGTAAGAGAAGATCCAGGATGCAGTGAAGTGATCATATGAACAAATGTGGTGATGGGAGCAGTGTCATTCCCACAAACAGGTCAGGAAGCAACAGCTACAGCAGTGGCAACAGCAGAAGATCTATCATGTAGCAGTGTGAACAAAAGATGATCTGTGCCTCCTTCCCATCTAAAGGATTTTTTAATAGAAGGAGGGAAGAAGAAACACCCAAGATAGGTAACTATAATTATTTAACAATATTTCACTAGAATGTTCAGTCAATAAGGAATAAAGTGCAACAGTTAGAAACTGAACTAGAAGCCATAGATAGCTTGATAGTCTGCATTACTGAACACTGGTGCAAACAATCTGAAATTGAATTAGCATGTTATAATAGCAGAACATTAAATAGGGGTGGGGGCTCATGTATTTATGTGAAAAAAGGACTACAGTTAATAGTTAGGAGTGATATGATTTCTTTGAGTGAAGAGAAACATTTTGAACTTTCAGTAGTAGAGTTAAAAGAACAAAATACCCTTAAAAAATTTTATATACTGTGTTTATATAGGTCTCCTAATGGTGATGTCGAAACCTTTTTCACTAAATTAATACAAGTGTTGGACAAAATATGGAATTCTAAAGTACATATTATTATTTGTGGAGATTTAAATATCAATATGCTGAAAATGGGTGAAGTCAGCACCAGGTTCTTGAATATCTCACAACGGGTAACAAATGCCACAAGAGTAACCAAATGCTCATCTTCAATAATTGACCATATTCTAACAGATATTAACCATAAATGCTATGAAGTAACTGTTAAAAATCATGGGATATTGGTCAAAGTGCAAAACTTAAAATATCTACAAAGTTACAGGCAAAAGTGCTTAGCTACAGAAGGGTTTTTTCTAAATCAAAAAGGTGTGAATTTACAACACAGATGACTGGCCAGACGTGGTCAGAAGTATATTCAGGAACACATGTAAATGAAAAAGTCAACAAATTCATTAATATATTAAAGTTAAAATTTGAGGAAACATTTCCTAAAGTAGTAGCTTCTGTTGGGGGGATCTAGTAGGAAGACTTGGGTAACAAAAGGTATCAGAAAATCTTCTGAAACTCTCAAATATCTGAGATCTATCAAAAATGATAAGAGTGACCCAGCCTTCTTACAGTTGTTTCTCAGGTACAAGAGGACATACAGAAAACTGTTGCAGGAAGCAAAGAGAACCCAAAATGAAAAGGCCACACAGAACTCAAACAATAAAAGCAGAGCCATTTGGAATATAGTAAAACAAGAAACTGGCAACTCAAAATGAAAGCAGATGAACATAAAAATTAGAAACAAAGGTAGTCTAATAGATAATCCTAAAGGCCTGGCTAACTATATAAACAACTACTTTAGTAATATAGCGAGAAAACTGAAAGAAAACCTTCCTAAAACACAACACACAATGGCAAAGAATTATGTACCTCACACAATGCTACTGCTACCCACCATTGGAGAGGAAATTAGTAGCATTGTACATAAATTCGAGAGTAAATCATCCACAGGTTTAGATGTAGTTCCAATGTGTATACTAAAAGACTGCATTAGCAGCATAAAAGAACCCTTAGCAGACATTATAAATGAGTCGTTCTCATCAGGTTGCTTCCCTAATTATCTAAAGCATGCAAAAATTCTTCCCATACACAAAAAGGTGATACAGAAAATATAGAGAATTACAGACCAGTTTCATTGCTGTCTTCTTTTTCAAAAATAATGGAAACTATTATGAAAAACAGACTTACGGACTACTTAAATAAATACCAACTCCTATGCAAAGAACAGTTTTGTTTCAGGACTGGAAATGTAACAGAAGCAGCTATAGAAAGTTTACAAGAGTAGTTCCAGAAGCTCTAGATAAAGAAGAACAAGTGACAGGCATTTCCCTAGATCTCAGTAAAGCATTTGATACAGTTGAGCATTAAATACTACTAGATAAACTTGAAGCACTAGCAATCAGGGGGTTGTAAATAAATGGTTTGGATCTTACCTTGCAGACAGAGTGCAGAGGGTGGAGATATCTCAAATTTCAAGTAGCTCAAATTATTTAGTGAAACATCTTTCAGATGAAGAATATTTGAACATTGGAGTACTTCAATGGAGTTTGTTAGGCCCAGTACTATTTCGTATTTATATTAATGACTCCCCACGGTGGGTAACACAAGGTGAAACAGTGTTATTTGCTGATGACAGCAATATAATAATTACAGACAGGACACCAGAAATGTTAAACGTAAAAGATGAAAAGGCACTTATGGCAGTTCACAACTGGTAAAGTAACAACAAAGTAACTCTTAATGTGAAGAATATTAATAACATAAACTCCTATATAAAGAAAAATCCAAATATGACAAAATTTAAAGTTCACAATGAAACCATAGAGTATATAGCCAGCAAAAAATTTTTGGGTATGTATGTTGGTCAACAATTAAAATGGGATGAACATATTAGGATGCTTGGGAAAAAAATTAGCCCAGTATGCTATGCCTTGCGAATATTAGTCACTGTGTGCAATAGTTCATGCCAGAGAATGACATACTTTGCACACATACGTTCTATAATATGTTACGGCGTAACATTCTGGGGTGCAAATGCATAAAATGTGAAATATGTGTTCAGATTGCAAAAACGAGCTATCAGAATAATGAGCAAGAGTCACAAAAGAGCACACTGCAGTGAGCTATTTAAAAAAATGGGATATTCTGACAATCCCAAGTGAATATATCTTGCAAACTACAGTTTTTATTCACAAAAATATTGAGCAATATTTAGCAAACAAGAAACAGTAATTGCTTGTACCTAGACAGAATGAATAAAACTAAAACCCAAACCACTATGTTTTACCAAGGTGTCAAGATATACAATAAATTGCCAAAAGACATCAAAAACATAAAGGAACTCTGTATATTTGAAGCATTCCTTAAAGAATATTTATTAAAAATAGTTTTTACTGGATATGATATGAATTTATTGTATATAGCTAGTATGTCATTAACTTATGTCACAAAATAATATACATATGTATGTATAATGACGACATCCATACAAAGAAATTTGTTTACGAATGAATAAATAAATAAACAAATCACTAGCATGAAGAAATGTTGTATCATCTGCAAACAACACAGTGGTGGACTTGATAAATGATGGCAGATCATTTGTCAATATTGGCAACAAAAAGGGGCACAGTACAGATCCCTGCGGAACACCTTCCTTGACTTAGTCTATACTCGACATTTCTTTCCCTACGCAAATAACTTGCTTACAATTCTGAAGATATGATTTTATTAATTTAAAGCTGTTACGTGTAATGCCATAGAATTCCAGTTTTTCTAGAAGTGGCTTATGCTTTACACAGTCGAAAGCTTTGCTTAGACCACAGATTGTGAGTTGAGCATTGCCCTTATCCTCAAACACTTGATGTAAGTATTTGACTACAAAGTCTATAGCACCCGCAGTAGACAACTTTTTCCTAAAACCATATTGGGATTCACTAATTATTCCTAATTTTTCAAAATAAACAGATAGCTGATGGTAAATTACACATTCCAGTATTTTAGAAAAAGCTGGGACTATGGAGATTGGTCTGTAACTGGAAGTTGAGTCTATATCTCCCTTTTTGTATGTTGGAACTGCCCTAGCCACTTTGAGTTCTTCGGGAAAATACCGTTCAGATATACATTTATTTATACAGAATGTTAAGGGGTTCACAATTTAGTCTATTACTTTCTTTAGTATATTACAGGATATGTCATATATATCTACACTGTCTGAAGATTTCAATCATTTTACAATGCTTGGGACAAGACTAGATGAGACCTCGGCAAACATAAACGTGCCTGTGTCTGTTGGTGTTCTGCAAACATTTTTAGAAAGTAACTCTGATGAACTGATATCAAGTTTGATTATAGTATTTGCTAAATCTTCAACAGATTTAATAAAGAAATCATTGAATTTTTTCGGACTTGTATTAATTTTTTCGCTTCTTACAGCTTTAGCAACGCCATTTATTAATTTCCATGGAGCTTTGCACTTATTTGTGGAATTATCAATGGTATTGAAATTATGTGTGTTTCCCTGTCAAATCAGCACTAAGACTATAACTTGTGTCACCATGACATTGGTTGAACCAATCTCTTTCAGCAAGGGACTTAAAGAGCTGAACAATTTTGTCATCTGTGACAGGTCTGGTGATTATAACTTTTGGGACATGCTTAGGAATGTTACTCTTATCAATACAGAACCTACTTGTATAGTTTAAAGATACAGAGTCATGATCTGAAAATGGAAACGCTGTAACATCACATGATTCTTCAGTAGTTTTAAAGTTGATAAAAATATTGTCAAGACATGCTTTATCTCTTGTGGGTCTGTTATTGATAAGTGCAAATTGCACTGTCTTAGAAGGTTTTTCAACTCAGTCACAGTACATTTATGTGTTGTTATATCAAATTCTGCATTCAGATCTCCACCAATTACTATGTCATAATGCAACCATCTGGTCCCTCTTAGTACATCTAACAGCATGTCCAATTTTTCTATAAGTACATTGATGATAGCCTTAGGTGACCTGTGAAGGGATACTATTACTAACCTAAAACTGTCCATAACTATCCCAGAGGCTTCAAAGTTCTGTTCCTCACATAAATAATCTAGGTCCAACTTGACAATGGAGCAGCTGAATGACTGGTTAACCTATATTGCCACACCATCTCTTATATACAATTTTCTACAGTAACTATTTGATACATTGTAGTTATCAAGTTTGACAACTGGAAATACACTCTCAGTAACCCAATGTTCCCTCAGACAGAAAAGAAGTTCAAGAGCAGAAGACATTTATGGTCTTTCTAATTTTGTAATTACAAAAATAGGAGATATAATGGCATTTCCACTCTGTGTACTTGTAAATTGGATGTTTACTAGTGATTGCCTCCCAACGTGTTTAAAAATGACAGTGGTCACACCACTACACAAAAAAAGAGACAAGTCATGTCCAAATAATTATCGACCAATTTCTCTTATACCCATTCTATCGAAAGTAATAGAGCATTGCATGCAACTCCAAATCCATAAACATCTATCTGCCAACAACCTCCTTAGTGATTCTCAATGTGGATCCAGACCTATGTTATCAACTGTGAAGGCAGTGGAAAATATTATTTCTTTCACTTTGTCTGCATTCGAATCCAAACTTTCTGTAAATGCCACACTTATAAATCTAAGTAAAGCTTTCGATTCTGTCAACGACGGAATTCTATTAAATAAGCTATGCTCGTACAGTTTTGAAGGCAAGGTACTATCTCTGATTATGTCTTATCTGAGTGAGAGAAAACAAATAGTACATTTTAACAGAAACAAATCAAACACACTGGGTGTAACACGAGGTGTGCCACAAAGGTCTGTGCTTGGACCCTTGCTTTTCATAATTTATGTAAATGATTTGTCCAATATGATGCCTTGTAAGTCCATACTATATGCAGACGACACCACCTTTCTTACAGTAGATAGGGCCTTGGACATACTCAAGCACAAAAGTGCAGAACAACTCAGAATATCCAGTGTTTGTTTCGGAGCAAATGAATTACAAATTAACCACTCTAAAACTGCAAACATTCTATTCAGCCTATGTAACAATGACAACTGTAGTTCCTCAGTTAAGCTTCTTGGCATTCATCTGGATCCAAAATTAACCTGGGAAACTCTCACCAATTATGTATGCAAAAAGTTATCTTGAGTCACCTATCTGCTAAATAAGCTTAGAACTTGTGTGACGGATGAGCTACTGCCAAATGCCTATTATGCCTTTTTTCATAGCCACCTCACGTATGCAGTGCTGTTATGGGGCAACGCGTCTGGGCCAAAAAGAATTTTTCTTTGGCAGAAAAAGGCCATTAGGTGTATTGCTGGAGTGAGAAACCATGTATCCTGTAGAGACTATTTCAAAGAGTTAAAAAATACTGACACTTACATCACTGTTTATTCTCAGTTGCTTAGTGCACATAAAGGAAAACCAAGAAAGCTATAAACTGTGATAGTCTGTACATAGCCGTGACACACGCCAAAGGCAGATGATGGACATCCCAGTTACTAGGCTTAAAAAAACCCAAAACAGTTACACATACAATTATTTAACATGCCACCACCTACGGCACACAGTGTATCACTGAATGTCTTCAAAAATATTACAAAAGGGTGGCTTGGACAAAAAGCATTCTATACAATAGAAGAATTTAAAGTATGTAATAAAAATGATCTAATCTATTAAAACTGCTATATGACATGACCACCATATTACATGAGCACTTCTGAAAATGTTATTGTATCATGCGGTTGTGCTTTATTTACATAATGTATTTTTATTCAATAGTTAACTGATGTATGACATGGCCACCATATTACATAAGTTCTTCTGAAAATGTTATTGTACCATGCTGTTGTGCTTTATTTACATAATGTATTTTCCCCAATGGTTAACATGTATTAAGCCTGTCCCATTTATATTTGTTAAAATGTTTTTCTTATCATGTGTATTGTGTGGCACATTCTGCACGACACATTTATGTTTAATGACTACTAAACATGTGCAGTATAAAACATATTTACTCATTCAGAATGTTAAAAATGTGTGACTTATTTTGTAATTATACACTCCTGGAAATGGAAAAAAGAACACATTGACACGGGTGTGTCAGACCCACCATACTTGCTCCGGACACTGCGAGAGGGCTGTACAAGCAGTGATCACACGCACGGCACAGCGGACACAAAAGGAACCGCGGTGTTGGCCGTCGAATGGCGCTAGCTGCGCAGCATTTGTGCACCGCCGCCATCAGTGTCAGCCAGTTTGCCGTGGCATACGGAGCTCCATCGCAGTCTTTAACACTGGTAGCATGCCGCGACAGCGTGGACGTGAACCGTATGTGCAGTTGACGGACTTTGAGCGAGGGCGTATAGTGGGCATGCGGGAGGCCTGGTGGACGTACCGCCGAATTGCTCAACACGTGGGGCGTGAGGTCTCCACAGTACATCGATGTTGTCGCCAGTGGTCGGCGGAAGGTGCACGTGCCCGTCGACCTGGGACCGGACCGCAGCGACGCACGGATGCACGCCAAGACCGTAGGATCCTACGCAGTGCCGTAGGGGACCGCACCGCCACTTCCCAGCAAATTAGGGACACTGTTGCTCCTGGGGTATCGGCGAGGACCATTCGCAACCGTCTTCATGAAGCTGGGCTACGGTCCCGCACACCGTTAGGCCGTCTTCCGCTCACGCCCCAACATCGTGCAGCCCGCCTCCAGTGGTGTCGCGACAGGCGTGAATGGAGGGACGAATGGAGACGTGTCGTCTTCAGCTATGAGAGTCGCTTCTGCCTTGGTGCCAATGATGGTCGTATGCGTGTTTGGCGCCGTGCAGGTGAGCGCCACAATCAGGACTGCATACGACCAAGGCACACAGGGCCAACACCCGGCATCATGGTGTGGGGAGCGATCTCCTACACTGGCCGTACACCACTGGTGATCGTCGAGGGGACACTGAATAGTGCACGGTACATCCAAACCGTCATCGAACCCATCGTTCTACCATTCCTAGACCGGCAAGGGAACTTGCTGTTCCAACAGGACAATGCACGTCCGCATGTATCCCGTGCCACCCAACGTGCTCTAGAAGGTGTAAGTCAACTACCCTGGCCAGCAAGATCTCCGGATCTGTCCCCCATTGAGCATGTTTGGGACTGGATGAAGCGTCGTCTCACGCGGTCTGCACGTCCAGCACGAACGCTGCTCCAACTGAGGCGCCAGGTGGAAATGGCATGGCAAGCCGTTCCACAGGACTACATCCAGCATCTCTACGATCGTCTCCATGGGAGAATAGCAGCCTGCATTGCTGCGAAAGGTGGATATACACTGTACTAGTGCCGACATTGTGCATGCTCTGTTGCCTGTGTCTATGTGCCTGTGGTTCTGTCAGTGTGATCATGTGATGTATCTGACCCCAGGAATGTGTCAATAAAGTTTCCCCTTCCTGGGACAATGAATTCACGGTGTTCTTATTTCAATTTCCAGGAGTGTATAATGTATGTAAAATGACGACATCAACTGCATGAAAAATGCTTAAAGATGGATCAATAAATCAATAAATCAATCAATATCAAATTTGTTATCTAGTCCAAAACTGTTTACAATAAATTCTTTATCTATTAGCCCTTTAACATTCAGATAGCAAATTTTAAGATCATAATTGTTGTTTACTTCGATTGAACATTGTGGTGAGGTGTTATGAAATTTGTTACACTACTTATCCCGTGGGCTTCTTCATCTTTCTGCCTTCCACTAAAAAATCATTTAGAGGGAGAGGAGGCGCTGTTTTCTGTCTACCCGTAACACTTGATGCTGCTTCTCCTGCCGCAATTCTCTTTTCTCCTTTTAGAGGTGCTGTAGTTATTGTTGCTGGTGAAACTTCTGCTGTTACTGCTACTGTTACTACCTTTTCCACTGCTGCTACTGACAATGCCACTGGTGACTGTGATGCTTTACATGTTTGCACAGATGTAATTTTTTCATCATAGAGTGTATCTGCAGATGTTTCTTCCTCATATGCTGTTGGTGCACTTTTCTTTTCTGTTGTCATTGGCAGAAAACCTGTTGCAGGTAGTGCTATTTTTACATATTCATCCACTCCTGCTGTCTTTTTCACCTGGAGAATTTCTTTGGCCAGCACTTTCTTGCCTAGGCTGTTTCTGTGCGGTCCATGTATACCAAACTGCTCTCTTACTGAACTCATTGCTTGAATGAAAGTGGTGTGCACAAAACCGGTACAAATCTTCCTGAATTTCCTATTTGTTGTGATGATTTCTCTGTTTACACATGAGTCTTCTGTTAAGTCGTGTCTGTAGGGAATGTTTACAACAAATTCCTTCGCCTGTGAAATGTTTCCTAGTGATTCTTCCAGTGTTCTTAGAACAAGGCTATAAGATATCGTTTCCTCCTCCGATTATGACAATTGAAGTCGCTTGTCATGGCATTTTCACAGTTGTTGTGTACATAGTCCCACGTAGTCAGCACGTACACAACTCTCCCACTAGAGCGCGCCCCGCTAAGCACAACAGTGCAGGCGCAGCGCTCGTCCGTCTCCGCTCTATGAGATGACGCTGCCATAAAGTTGGACCAAATTCTGCTTCCGCCGATCTGCGTATTAATATGTAATGCAGGCAATGAGATTGCTGCTAACGTAGAACCTTTTCTCCTCGCGGATCACACTCGCCCTGTGATACCTGAACGCGCGAGGTATTACAACGAGTGTACAGACATCCGATTAGTCAGTTTGCATTAGTCTGCATTTGTCTGTAGTCAAGTTTCAGTCTGCGCCTAATAAGATTACCATATTCCTGTACATAGCCATGAAGAGAAATGTATAGACACTTTGTCAAGTATCAGAGATATGTGAGAATAAGATTAACGTACCAACACCAAAGGAACTTCAGATTGTCAATCGTAAACAGCATCCAGAATCAAGTTACGTAATATCTAAGATTTTTATTATTTTAATAAATGTGTGTGAAAGTTAATCAAGTTCTGTTTAATGTTGGTCACCGTCAATCTGCTACTCTAAGTGTGCAAGTGGCATTTCTGTTGTTTGACCTAACGACAGAGGATAAACACGCCACGATAAGACCACGAGACATATTGCTGACACTCGCCTACTTCGTTAGAGCGACAAGTCAAATAACCTGATGGTGTGTGTACCGAAGGTCTTACAGTATGCACACCACAACAGTTTTTCAGCACTTCCCGTAGAGGAGCACCAGGTTTCGAAATTCCAGTCACTTTATATTCGGACTGCATATCAGACATGATTGTAGCCAGTCCCTTGCCATGACTCGTCGATAATCTGTATATTTCTTCCTTCTTCTTCACTGTTTACTTTTTTGTCTCGTATTCAGTTTTATTACAATTTGCTCTCACACGATTTTTTAGTTTAATAGTATTTGATGGTAACGTGTTTCTGCTGGCACTTTTTTGTTCAACAGATCTTTCTCAGCAGTTACCTGTTACACTGAGATTTTTTGTCCGTGATTCTGAACTGTCTGCATTTAGAACATCGTATTTATTCATTAGTGGAACACGAAAAACATTGGTATTTAAGACAGGTCGAGAGATTTTCTTAGGCCTAATATATACACACTCTTGTTTGGCTGTTTGCGTATCTGTGGGAAGATCCATATAGTCGATCAAACTTTTCAGCCTTTCTGCATATTGTCTAGCTTTACTTAAGTCACTTTGCAATTCTTCCCTCACACTTATTTCGAGTCCAGTGTTGCACATTTAAAATGCAGTTTCAAGACCGTTGCACTCAGTTCCACAGTCACATGTAGGTCTATGTTGACCGAGATTTGCTTCCACGAAATAACAAGAATGATACCATTTATGTGCCACTACACATATTTTAACACCTTTTATCATTTTTTTGCACACAGCATTCAATTCACTGATGGTAATTTACCAATATTCATGGAGCGATTTGCCACTACATCCACATGCGCCGCCATCTTGCAGTAGAAGGGGACAGTAGAGGGCTGTTTTCGTGTATTGTTTGTGGGAAGAAAATAAAATTTTGGTTACAAATTCCGAAATGGGTTGCTGTGCTGTACTGAGCCATTGTAACATTCCTTATTTTTTTTCTTTATTGTTAATTTCACACCTGATACAGGTGGGCCAGCAGCGGTATAGTACGCAGCTCTTTGGCCACAGATAAAACTAATGAAAGAAAAGGAGACAATCGCAGAAAAGATATGGTGGACATACAAAAGTAGACATACAAAATTAAAACTACACCGAGCCGTTCACAGGCGCAGAGTCCAAAATAGAAATGTTCAGACACGTGGACACGCACAGAGATGACTGATGACACACGCGAATGGAATATGGTCATATAGGATCTGCGTGGGGGAGGGGAGATGAATGTGATAGGAAAGGTGTTCGAGGATTTGGACATATTTGTAAAATGTAGGAGGGGCGGAGATACAAGCGGGATGAGCATAGCAGAGTATAGGGCGGATAAGGGATTTATAGGTGTGCAGGATGGTGGAGGGGTACAGACCCCACGTGCGACCAGAAAGGAGCTTGAGGAGATGGAGTCGGGAACGTGCTTTGGCTTGGATTGTCTGGAGATGGGGGGTCCAGGAGAGGCGACAGTCAAGGGTGACACCAAGGTACCTAAGGATGGGGGTGAGGGAAGGAAGTGGTGGTTTTGCCTACAATGATCGCCTGGGTCTTGGAAGGAGCAACCTCGAGTAACCACTGGTTACACCAAGCAGTGAACCAATAAGATGGGATTGGAGAAGGTGGTGGGAGCATTGCAGGGTGGGGGCGAGGGCAAGGAAGGCGGTGTCATCGGCATCCTGGAGAAGGTGGATGGGGGGTGAAGGCGGCGGCATGTCCGCCGTATACAAAAGGTATAGAAGAGGGGAGAGGATGGAACCTTGGGGCACACCGGCGGAAGGGTAGAAGGTGTAGGAATCCGTGTTATGGATGGTGACATAGGAATGACGTTGGGAAAGAAAGGACCTGATCAGACGGACATAGTTGATATGAAGGGTAAAGATTTGGAGCTTGAAGAGGAGACCGGAATGCCACACACGGTCGTAGGTGCTTTCTAGGTCGAGGGAGAGGAAGATGACAGAGCGACGGGAGTTGAGCTGTTCGGAGAGGAGATGAGTGAGGAGCAGGAGAAGGTCATTGGTAGTGAAGGATGGTCGAAAGCCACACCGGTTAGAGGGAGGGAGGCGGTGCTGGCGGAGATGCTGGTGGATGCGTCGGGTAAGGATGGACTCCAGGACCTTGCTGAAGACTGAGGTAACGCTGATGGGACGGTAGGAGGAGACAGCGGATGGCGGTTTGTCGGGTTTGAGGAACATCAGGATACGGGAGGTTTTCCACATTCCGGGGTAGCAGCCGGTGGACAAGACCACATTATAGAGACTGGCCACGGTGGAGAGGAAGGAGGCGGGAGCTTCACGAAGGTGGCGATAGGAAACACCATCGTGACCGGGAGCGGTGTTGCTTTTCGTGCGGAGTGTAGTGATGATATCCTGAGTAGTGATGGGGGCATTGAGTTCGTTGGGTGTAATGTTGTCCAAGTACTGGAAGCCAGAGGCGAGGGGAGGGACAGAGGTGTCAGTTCAATCGCAGACATCCGGGAAGAGAGAGTAATCGAACTGGGGATCGTCAGGGAGGGTAAAGATATCGGACAGGTAGGAGGCAAAGTGATTGGCCTTATTAAGGTTGTGAGGTAAGGTTGGTCATCATGATGGTGAGGGTAGTAGGGGGGGGGATGCGGTTTAGATCCAGTACGGTGGCAGAAGGCAGACCAGTACTTGGACGAGTTGATAGGAAGTGTAACATTAAGACAGGTGCACGTCTGTCGCCAGTCCCGGCGTTTCTTAGCCGCGAGCAAGTTTCGGACGTGTCTTTGTAGCTGCCAGTGCATTGTAGTGTGTCTGGGTCACACGTGTGAAGGAAGGCACGGTAGAGACTGCAGGATTCATGGAGGAGGAGGACGGCCTGTGGGGGTAAAGTGGGACGGTGCGGGTGGATAGCAACGGTAGGGACGTGGGCCTCCACGGCCTCAGACAACATCTGCTGGAGAAAGGAGGTGGCACGGGTAACATCATTAGGATGGTGGGAGGTGTAGGGGTTGCTATCAACCTGGGTAGAGAGGGTATCCAAGTAGGCATCCCAGTCAACACGGGAATAATCACGGACGTATTTCGAGGGAGGGTCGATGCGAGGATCGGGACGGGGGCGACGACCGTCTGAAATGGTGAGGAGGACAGGGAGATGGTCACTACCAATACGGTCAAGGACATCCCCCGCATTGTGGCCAAGGAGGTTGGGTGATCAGATGACAACAACCGGAGTGGTACGGGATTCAGGCCGGGTGTGCTGGGGAATGGGAACGAGGTCGCCTCGGAGGGAGGAGAGGAACTGTTGCCACCGCCGTAACTGGGCAGCGGACCGACTATGGATGTTGAGGTTGGCGGCAATCATGTAGGGGGAGAAGGTGCGGTCGATATGGGAAAGGAATAGGGGCGTTAGGGCGGACATAGATGGTGGCGTAGGTATCGGTTAGGCCGGGGAAGAAGAGACTAAGGATCAGGTGTTCTGTGGGGTCGGGAAGGAGGGGTTGGAGCTGAACAGGGATCTGGCAGTGGTGGCCAACGGCTACTCCGCCACGTGCTATCAGGAGGGGATTATTGAAGCGGTGGAGGAGGTAGGGCGAAGTGTGGAAGATATGCTGGGGCTGTAGAAATGTTTTTCATTAAGAGGAAGGAATCCACACGG
The DNA here is from genome assembly GCF_023898315.1 of Schistocerca nitens. Classification (NCBI taxonomy): domain Eukaryota; kingdom Metazoa; phylum Arthropoda; class Insecta; order Orthoptera; family Acrididae; genus Schistocerca; species Schistocerca nitens. The sequence goes on from NC_064624.1 coordinate 55,992,306, forward strand.
TGGGTCGTGAGGGTGTGCATGAGGAGGTTCTTGGGTAGGAAGCGGATGCTGTTAAACAAGAGTGGACAGAAGGGTGCCTCTCGGCACTCTGATGTCGGGTGTGCATTGTAGTGCCAGCACATCTGAAAGCGGATGGATTGAGGAGGGGAACGGGAGGTTTGGTTTGTTTGGGGAAGGAGACCATACAGCGAGGTCATCGGTCTCATTGGATTAGGGAAGGACGGGGAAGGAAGTAGGCTGTGCCCTTTCAAAGGAACCATCCCGGCATTTGCCTGGAGCAATTTAGGGAAATCACAGAAAACCTAAATCAGGATGGCTGGACTTGGGATTGAACAGTCGTCCTCCCGAATGCGAGTCCAGTGTGCTAGCCACTGCGCCACCTCGCTCGGTGGAATGGGAGGGGTCGACCTTGTACCGGCGATGGAACAGAAGGGCGCCCTCCTTCAGGAGAAGGTCGACAGAGAGGGCGTGCTCAGAAAATTCCAGTATAAGGTGGGTGGGGCCGACAGGACTGAAGATCCGGTGCACAGCACGGACGTCTCGGTAGGGATGCGCCTCAAGCTCCCCCAGCACCTCCTCCTCCGTGATCGTCAGACTAGGCCTAGTGATCACGGTGGTGAGGGTCGGAAGGCGATGTGAGGCTCGGGGTTGGCGGGAGGGGGAAGGGAAGGAGCAGGGGAGAGGGAGGCGTTGGGGCCAAAGTGGGTGATGTGGATTTGGGAGAGGATGTCTGAGTGAAGGTTGGAGCTAAGGGAAGTAATGAGAATAGAGTCCTGTCAGGGAGTGAGAGCGGAGATGGGAGCTCCGGGATGGTGTCAGCAGAGAAGCAGCGTGAGGTTCCGGGCCTCGAGGAGTGAGGGAACAGGACGGGTGTGGCGGTATTTGTAGGAGGGGGAGGGGGAGGAGGAGGAGGAGGAGGAGGAGGAGGAGGAGGTAGCCAAAGTGGCAGAAGGGACAGGTGGAGAGACATCCATGGCATCCTGGGGGAGGGGAGGAGGACGGGGCTGAGACTTTTTAGGAGTGGAGGACGCAGGGGTGCCGCTGGGGCGCTTAACAGTGACAGAAGGGTGAGAGGAGACGTGTGGGACAGGAGCAACTGGGAGATGGCGGGAGGTGGCAGGTCCCAGCACGAAAGCTGGTGTCGGTGCCTAAGATGGGGACGGTGACGGTGAAGGTGATGGCAATGGCATATATAATGACGATGGCGACGGCGAGAGCAGGGCGTGGGTCGTGGCCCACCGGGCACCCACCCTGGCCGGGGCTGCAGAGACGGAGGGAACAGGGTAAGGAGTGGAGGGAAGGGATCAGAGGAGGAGGAGAGGGAGGAAGGAGCAGGGGACGGGGCTACAAAGAGCGAAGGAGAAGGGGGGGGTGAGAAGCAGGGGGATGGAATGAGGGGGGTGGGCAATTGGGCACACCACGTAATTGTGGAGGTGGCGATGGAGGCAGAGGTATACACTATGGTGGTGGTGGTGGTAGTGGTAGTGAGGGTTATAATGATTACAGTGGGAAACGAAGGAAAAGAACAGGACAGGACTGGACAAAACTAAAGAAGAAAACTAGGAACTCACAAAGACGGATGAAGATGGACGAAATGCTGACTGGGGCCAAAGCCCCACTCCGCTGTCGCTGATGGGAGGCACCGCAGAGGCTGCTGGGCGGAATTGCTGGCTGGCTGGTTGGAATGCTGGCTGGCTGTCCCATGCATCAAACTCCAACTCTCATTTTGCATTCGGAGTCTCTCACTTCCCATCATGTGGCCATAACCACTTTGTAAATCATTTCACATAAATTACCTGAGAACAAATGACACTTCTGCCAGTCCACAGCCCTCTTATGCCTTGTATACGAAATACTACCACCATCTGTATATGTACATATCACTGTCCCATGACTTATGTCACTTCAGTGTAACGAAACTGCAGGAGCTTAATTCAATTACTGTGTGCATGATTAACCTCATGAAGTTAACAATAGACTCCTACATCTCCATATTTCACATAAAATATTAGTGAGAGGCTCTCCATAGAAGCAGTAACAAAAGCAGCTCAGTTCTGAAGGTAAAAGTAGATGAAGCAAAAGTGTATTATCAATTTGTACAGAAACCAGACTGCAATTATAACAGTTGAATGACGTGAAAGGGAATCAGTGGCTGAGGAGTGAGGACTTAATGTTGCAGTCTCTCCCTGATGTTGTTCTGTCTGCATATCAAGCAAGCCGTAAAAGAAACTGAGCAGAAATCTGCAGAGGGAATTAAGGTTTAGAGAGAAGAAATAATAACTCTGCATTTTGCTGATGCCTTTATAATTCTGTCAGAAACAGTAAACGACACAAAAGAGCAGTTGAATGGAATGGGCAGTTTCTTTAAAAGTGGTTTCAGATGAATACAACAAAAGAAGAACAAGGGTAATGAAATGTACTCAAAGTAAATCAGGCAATGCTGAGATAAATAGATTAGGAAATGAGACACTAAAACAGCAGGCAAGTTTTGCTGTCAGCGGCAAAATAACCGGTGCTAATCACAGTAGATAGGAGTATTTTGTTCGGAGGTGGTGGTCATTCAATTAAAAATTTAATAGATCAGACAGGCACACAACAATTGATTTGTTTTTTTCATTCACATTAAATGATCCATAAACACATTAATAGCTCAAAATTCTGCACAGTTCCTAGACAAATATTTATTTAATTTACAGTAGCGTTACTGAACTATCAGTCTGATGTAGCACACAGCAGAAAAGCAAATACCTCATATAATTGATAGAAACAAAGGCCAAGTTATTAAGTAAAGTTAAGTCATCAAGGTCATCGATGTAAAATCCCTAGTTAAGTGATTCTGAACTGGTGCCTTCAATTTTTTATGTGGTTGGAGATATTTACTTTGATATGATTGTACAGGGACTTGGTGCTCACTCTCACTTTGATAGGTCTATTCCACTCCAACTGACTCCTCCTGCTAAAATGTGCTATTTTACTTTTTTTTCCTATGTGAAAGGCATTTATTTACTTTATACAAGTTTTCGAACAGAGATACTGTCCTCAAGTCTATTCCATTCTGTTCTGAAATAGTCCAGACACAGCCATTTTGCACTTAAGTTTTTCTTCTATGGCTAAATATTGAACTGAGGAGGGAGACAATGGAAGCTAATTAGCTCAAACCTGTGCTCAGATGCTCTATCTTCAAACACATGGAAGTCTTGACACAAATACAGATTTAGCAATGTTATGAAATTGTTCATCAGTTACCATGCTTTACAATACAAAGCTGGTCCGTCATGGGTGACGGGTAGGATGGCAGCTGAGAGAGCAAGCTCTGCCAGGCGGTGATCCGCCACATCACTCTTTCCCACAGCTAAAGCCGCATCTGCGTAATGCATTCTCAACCTCGTTACGGCACCAGTCTCAGCAGCCGGGTGCGCGTGCCGGTCCCTTGTCGGGTTTGTAGACGAGGGGTGGTCTGGGGGAGGGGGAGGGGGTGAGAGGGGGAGACAGGGCTCTGGTAGCATCTCTCGGTCTGCAATAGAAGGCTGGTCCGCCGCAGGAGACGGGTAGGACTGCAGCTGAGAGAGTAAGCTGTCCCGGGCGAAGATCCGCCACATGCTTGACTCCCTCACAGAGTATCTCTCCACTTGCCATATCGCTAACAACCTGTGGTTACAATATCCAGGAAAAAAAAAAAAAAATATATATATATATATATATATATATATATATATATATATATATATATATATATATATATATATATATATATTTATATATATATATATATATATATATATATAAATATAAACAAAGATGATGCGACCAACCAAACGAATGTGCTGGCAGGTCGACAGACACACAAACGAACACAAACACACACACAAAACTCAAGCTCTCGCAACAAACCGCCGCCCCATCAGGAAAGAGGGAAGGACAGGGAAAGACGAAAGGATGTGGGTTTTAAGGGAGAGGGTAAGGAGTCATTCCAATCCCGGGAGCGGAAAGACTTACCTTAGGGGGAAAAAAGGACAGGTATACACACGCACACACACACACATCCATCCACACATATACAGACACAAGCAGACATGTTTAAAGACAAAGAGTTTGGGCAGAGATGTCAGTCGAGGTGGAAGATCACCTGCCACCCTTCCTAAAACCTCTTTCCTCATTACCTTAGCCAGCTTCATCCTGACCCACAACTTCTTCACTTTTGAAGGCCGGACATACCAACAATTAAAGGGAACAGCCATGGGTACCAGGATGGCCCCCTCGTACGCCAACCTATTCATGGGTCGCTTAGAGGAAGCCTTCTTGGTTACCCAGGTCTGCCAACCCAAAGTTTGGTATAGATTTATTGATGACATCTTCATGATCTGGACTCACAGTGAAGAAGAACTCCAGAATTTCCTCTCCAACCTCAACTCCTTTGGTTCCATCAGATTCAGTTGGTCCTACTCCAAATCCCATGCCACTTTCCTTGACGTTGACCTCCACCTGTCCAATGGCCAACTTCACACGTCTGTCCACATCAAACCCACCAACAAGCAACAGTACCTCCATTATGACAGCTGCCACCCATTCCACATCAAACGGTCCCTTCCCTACAGCCTGGGTCTTCGTGGCAAACGAATCTGCTCCAGTTCGGAATCCCTGAATCATTACACCAACAACCTGACAACAGCTTTCGCATCCCGCAACTACCCTCCCGACCTGGTACAGAAGCAAATAACCAGAGCCACTTCCTCATCCCCTCAAACCCAGAATCCCCCACAGAAGAACCACAAAAGTGCCCCACTTGTGACAGGATACTTTCCGGGACTGGACCAGACTCTGAATGTGGCTCTCCAGCAGGGATACGACTTCCTCAAATCCTGCCCTGAAATGAGATCCATCCTTCATGAAATCCTCCCCACTCCGCCAAGAGTGTCTTTCCGCCGTCCACCTAACCTTCGTAACCTGCTAGTTCATCCCTATGAAATCCCCAAACCACCTTCCCTACCCTCTGGCTCCTATCCTTGTAACCGCCCCCGGTGCAAAACCTGTCCCATGCACCCTCCCACCACCACCTACTCCAGTCCTGTAACCCGGAAGGTGTACACGATCAAAGGCAGAGCCACGTGTGAAAGCACCCACGTGATTTACCAACTGACCTGCCTACACTGTGATGCATTCTATGTGGGAATGACCAGCAACAAACTGTCCATTCGCATGAATGGACACAGGCAGACAGTGTTTGTTGGTAATGAGGATCACCCTGTGGCTAAACATGCCTTGGTGCACAGCCAGCACATCTTGGCACAGTGTTACACCATCCGGGTTATCTGGATACTTCCCACCAACACCAGCCTATCCAAACTCCGGAGATGGGAACTTGCCCTTCAGTATTGTTATATCCTAGCCAGTAATGCCACCCGAGCCCGCTGCCAAAAGGTTGGCAGCATCAAAGTCCGGACGCCGTCCGCATAAGCAGCGCCAGCGATACAGGAAATCGCCGCAAGTCTGCGCGCGCCACCGCTGGCTTCTGGCTTCTTAAGCGCTGGAGTCGCGAGCGCTAGGACAGTTCTGGATTCTGCCGCTCAGTTGTATACTCGCCACCGCAGTGTGTACTTGCTAGTCAGTGTGGGTACATCACAGCAGAGTTGTTGTTTGTCGTCAGCCGACGCTGACCTAGCCGCTCCGACTCGAACTAGACAAATCTCTGTATCTTCGTTAATAAAGATAAGTACCGACTTTCATTCAATCCGAGTGTTTGGGTTTTCATCTTTCTGTTCACTGTTCCAGCGGATCGGTCGGCCCGCTATTAAAAGTGTGGCGGTGTTTGACGCTACGAAGGCCGCCACAAAAAGTATATCCTCTCTTCTCGTTATCCGCCAGGCCTCAATCTCCGCTAATTTCAAGTTGCCGCCACTCATACCTCACCTGTCTTTCAACAACTTCTTTGCCTCTACACTTCCACCTCGACTGACATCTCTGCCCAAACTCTTTGTCTTTAAACATGTCTGCTTGTGTCTGTATGTGTGGATGGATATGTGTGTGTGTGCGAGTGTATACCTGTCCTTTTTTCCCCCTAAGGTAAGTCTTTCCGCTCCCGGGATTGGAATGACTCCTTACCCTCTCCCTTAAAACCCACATCCTTTCATCTTTCCCTCTCCTTCCCTCTTTCCTGACGAGGCAACCGTTGGTTGCGAAAGCTAGAATTTTGTGTGTATGTTTGTGTTTGTTTGTGTGTCTATCGACCTGCCAGCGCTTTCGTTCGGTAAGTCACCTCATCCTTATTTTTATATATAATTTTTCCCACGTGGAATGTTTCCCTCTATTATTTTGATATCATTAATTTGAATCCAACAATTACGTTTGTTATTGTCACTGTTGCATTTCGAAATCTTTTCTGTCGTCTTATTTTCCTCTTTCTGTTTTTGCCAGTAGTTTCACTTTGTATTCACCTTCTCCTTTTTACCGTAATCTGCTATACTATTTTATCCCGCCTATATACACTCTATAATACGTAACCCACTTCCAAACCATAACCAAAAAAATTTTTTTGCCGCTTTCAGCACTACCGCCTCTATAATATCCACCGTTTCAGTTCACAAACAGTTCCTTTCACCTTTTAAACAACCATTTCGGCCAGTTCTAATAACTTTCGCTTTATTTCCATTTCCGTTTTTCCCACATCACTTACAATTTTTAGCCGCTTCCCACAGGTTTTAACGTCATTATTTCTTCGTCAGACAATTGTTAGCCTCATTTTCATAATCTGCCACCACAAAAGCACTCCTTTTAATATACTAAACGCAGTTTTTCCGAAATTTTCCCGAATTTCTCCGTCCTTTAACGTGTTTTGGCGGCAACACAACCACCTAACCTTTATGCACATCGTTGTCTACCAACCCGAGTCCAACATAGCCCAGCTGTAACCAACACCTTTTCGCCTTTTTTCATTCCAGATCTCCACTTCTTTCCAGTTCACCTTTATCTCTCCCTATATATTTTTATTTTCATTTTCATTTCACCTCATGTTACACTTTCCACCTTCTAATACCATGTCACCCTCACAACACCCCCACAACGACCCCATTAAGTTTTATTTACATTCCCTCCGGAAACATGCCTTCGCCCTAGCCAGATTACGCTCCCATATTCTATTTTCTCAGGCTTGTCTGACATTTGGCATTACCCCCAAAGGCCTCACACTTAAAGTTCCCATCTCTGGCTGCAACCCTTCCTTCCATCAGTCCCTATACCAGTTCCAAACTGAACAATCCATTGCCCTCACCCACCTAATCCTTCACCTACACATCAACTCAGCCAATGAACACACCCGTCAACTCCTATCCTTAATAAAAGTCCTTAATCTTTCCTCTCCCACATCCACACCGGCTGTTCAGAGCATCCTCCTACAGGCCAACCGTAAATTAGAACAGCATGCCACCCTCCACCTCAAAAAACTATCCAATCTCCTGGTTTCCCACCTCCGGAAAGGGAACTCACTCACCCTTCACAACCTTTCCAGCAAACCTCAACCTCCTCTCATTGCACACAAACACAGTCTCTCCCATCTACTCAATCTCCCACTTCCAGCTCCACTCCCTCCAAAACCTCAAAATTCCGATCAACACAATCTGGAACCACAACACCCTAACTCAGTAGTTAACCTTTCCTCCAAACCTCTCTCCCAATCCGAAACCTCTGTCCTATCCAAAGGCCTCACCTTCAGCCCCACTCCCAGATTCAACCAAACAGCCCTCGTCAAAGATTTACTGTCCTACACCCGTACTCTCTGCTGGAAATATCACTTTGCCACAAAGAAAAATGATCTTAATCCTACTCCTAATGATCCAACTCCCCAAGACACCATCCAAATTGAACCCTGCCTGGAACAGTTCCGTCCTCCGTCACAGCGGGACCCACCTCCTCTTCCTCAAAATCACCCTCTCCAAACCTTCCAGAAATTTCTGACTTCCATCCTTGCATCTCAATCCTTCATAAAAAACCTTAATCCTACACCCAACATCACCACTGCTGAAGCCCAGGCTATCCGTGATCTGAAGGCTGACCGATCCATCGTCATTCTTCCGGCGGACAAGGGTTCCACGACCGTGGTACTTGATCGTCAGGAGTATGTGGCTGAGGGACTGCGTCAGCTTTCAGACAACACCACATACAAAGTCTGCCAAGGTAACCCCATTCCCGATGTCCAGGCGGAGCTTCAAGGAATCCTCAGAACCTTAGGCCCCCTGCAAAGCCTTTCACCTGACTCCATCAACCTCCTGACCCCCACCGACACACCGCACCCCTACCTTCTACCTTCTTCCTAAAATCCACAAACCCAATCATCCCGGCCGCCCCATTGTAGCTGGTTACCAAGCCCCCACAGAACGTATCTCTGCCTACGTAGATCAACACCTTCAACCCATTACATGCAGTCTCCCATCCTTCATCAAAGACACCAACCACTTCCTTGAACGCCTGGAATCCTTACCCAATCTGTTACCCCCGGAAACCATCCTTGTAACCATTGATGCCACTTCCTTATACACAAACATTCCACACGTCCAGGGCCTCGCTGCGATGGAGCATTTCCTTTCACGCCGATCACCTGCCACCCTTCCTAAAACCTCTTTCCTCATTACCTTAGCCAGCTTCATCCTGACCCACAACTTCTTCACTTTTGAAGGTCAGACATACCAACAATTAAAGGGAACAGCCATGGGTACCAGGATGGCCCCCTCGTACGCCAACCTATTCATGGGTCGCTTAGAGGAAGCCTTCTTGGTTACCCAGGTCTGCCAACCCAAAGTTTGGTACAGATTTATTGATGACATCTTCATGATCTGGACTCACAGTGAAGAAGAACTCCAGAATTTCCTCTCCAACCTCAACTCCTTTGGTTCCATCAGATTCAGTTGGTCCTACTCCAAATCCCATGCCACTTTCCTTGACGTTGACCTCCACCTGTCCAATGGCCAACTTCACACGTCCGTCCACATCAAACCCACCAACAAGCAACAGTACCTCCATTATGACAGCTGCCACCCATTCCACATCAAACGGTCCCTTCCCTACAGCCTGGGTCTTCGTGGCAAACGAATCTGCTCCAGTCCGGAATCCCTGAATCATTACACCAACAACCTGACAACAGTTTTCGCATCCCGCAACTATCCTCCCGACCTGGTACAGAAGCAAATAACCAGAGTCACTTCCTCATCCCCTCAAACCCAGAATCCCCCACAGAAGAACCACAAAAGTGCCCCACTTGTGGCAGGATACTTTCCGGGACTGGACCAGACTCTGAATGTGGCTCTCCAGCAGGGATACGACTTCCTCAAATCCTGCCCTGAAATGAGATCCATCCTTCATGAAATCCTCCCCACTCCGCCAAGAGTGTCTTTCCGCCATCCACCTAACCTTCGTAACCTGCTAGTTCATCCCTATGAAATCCCCAAACCACCTTCCCTACCCTCTGGCTCCTATCCTTGTAACCGCCCCCGGTGCAAAACCTGTCCCATGCACCCTCCCACCACCACCTACTCCAGTCCTGTAACCCGGAAGGTGTACACGATCAAAGGCAGAGCCACGTGTGAAAGCACCCACGTGATTTACCAACTGACCTGCCTACACTGTGATGCATTCTATGTGGGAATGACCAGCAACAAACTGTCCATTCGCATGAATGGACACAGGCAGACAGTGTTTGTTGGTAATGAGGATCACCCTGTGGCTAAACATGCCTTGGTGCACAGCCAGCACATCTTGGCACAGTGTTACACCGTCCGGGTTATCTGGCTACTTCCCACCAACACCAGCCTATCCGAACTCCGGAGATGGGAACTTGCCCTTCAGTATATCCTCTCTTCTCGTTATCCTCCAGGCCTCAATCTCCGCTAATTTCAAGTTGCCGCCACTCGTACCTCACCTGTCTTTCAACAACTTCTTTGCCTCTACACTTCCACCTCGACTGACATCTCTGCCCAAACTCTTTGTCTTTAAACATGTCTGCTTGTGTCTGTATGTGTGGATGGATATGTGTGTGTGTGCGAGTGTATACCTGTCCTTTTTTTCCCCCTAAGGTAAGTCTTTCCGCTCCCGGGATTGGAATGACTCCTTACCCTCTCCCTTAAAACCCACATCCTTTCATCTTTCCCTCTCCTTCCCTCTTTCCTGATGAGGCAACCGTTGGTTGCGAAAGCTAGAATTTTGTGTGTATGTTTGTGTTTGTTTGTGTGTCTATCGACCTTCCAGTGCTTTCGTTCAGTAAGTCACCTCATCCTTGTATATATATATATATATATATATATATATATATTAATAGAGGGAAACATTCCACATGGGAAAAATATATCTAAAAACAAAGATGATGTGACTTACCAAACGAAAGCGCTGGCACGTCGATAGACACACAAACAAACACAAACATACACACAAAATTCAAGCTTTCGCAACAAACTGTTGCCTCATCAGGAAAGAGAGAAGGAGAGGGAAGGACGAAAGGATGTGGGTTTTAAGGGAGAGGGTAAGGAGTCATTCCAATCCCGGGAGCGGAAACACTTACCTTAGGGGGAACACTCGCACACACACACACACACACATCCATCACACATATACAGACATATTTATGTGTGGGTGTGTGTTTTTTGGTCATCTGCACCCTCAACTGATCCCATGTATCATTTGATAGTCTCATTGTATACACAGTCTCAATGTTGGGATGTGATGTGCAAAAGTTTTCTATCTCTGAATTTTATTTTCTGATTGGTTTCAAGGCAATTCATTCATTCATTCATGGGTATACCTGGTTTTTCAATTAAATTGGAGGCATACCCATTATCAACCAATCTATTTAATTTTAAGTGCATTTTTTACTTGTACAACTAGATTAATTTGGAATCTCTGTATCATTGAGCGGATAATGACATCAAACAAATGTTTCAATGTTGTTTGATTCAGGATCTTAGGAACAGGCCATATTGTAAAAAGTTCAACCGTTTGTCATGCAGAGCCCTCCTGGAATCCTCCGTAGGTTTCTTCCGCTAATGATGGCGAAAGTATAGTTGAAAAAATCCAATGAGGCCCACTGCAGACCACATCAAATGCAAGAAGAACCAAGTGATTTGCTCCATTTGTCTCAGCAGGAGGATGTGCATAATATTCATATTTTAATCCTATAGGCCACTGTAGGATTATGACGCCAAGACGACTCAATTGGTCCCTAGACAACGGGCTATCCAAATCACGTGACCTTCCTTTTTTTTTATCACCAATAGAATTCGAGATATGAGCACAAGAAAATCCTATTTTTATGCGCGGCGTTTTGGAACATATTGGTAAGCATGTCGATTATAACAAAAGCATTGAATTATAAAAGATGATGCAATAAATAATTCCACTACTGTACCTTCAAGCGTCCACCTTGAAGCGTTACCTGCTCTGTGTGGTGACTCTATGGGTCAAACAAACAAGTGACCATTCGTGTTATCCTTCTCTAGATGCGTTCAACATCCCCTTCTAGTTACATTTGGTACCCGCCTACGCACTTATCAGCACGGCACTAACAGAAACAAATCAAAGTGTATAAAATGCAACCAATAGCCCTGTTTTGCAAAAGGACATTATTTTTTCAAACTCTTTTACAAATAGTGAAGCTGTCTGCACAATGTCTGTGGGTTAGTAAAGCTGTTAATTTGATATGACTATTACGATTTTATGCCATAAAATATGTGTTGTAAACTGTGTAAAATACTGTTAGTATTTCTATGAAATATAACTAAAATAAGAAAAAGTTTTGATTTACTATTGTTCCTCGTGATGTCAAATATGTTGCAGCCAAAGAAGAAATAGGACCCAACACATATGACTGAGTAAGTTCTTTTCCCACAAAATTTTTAATGAAACAAGACTCGTACCTTTTTTTCATCGGCTAATAACCCAAATGACCTCAGGAGTCACTCCTAGTTATACGTGGCTGGCGACCACAGGGCCCCGAGCTGAGTCCTAGCATTGCTTCCACTTACTTATGCCAGGCTCCTCACATTTATTTTTCTCATCTGGCCACCCTCGGCCAGCTCTTGTTCTTTTATGACCCTGACGCTATTAGGTTTCGAGGGCTAGGGGTCTTTCATTCTCCAACCTAAACTTCTCATGCAGCATCTGACCCGGAGCTGGTGGCTGCAAAAGACATTTGTATCCCATGTTAGGTGCGGCCTCCAGAACTGCAGAAGGCAACGGATTACCACTGCAGATTATCTTCCCTGCATAATGCAGTCTCCATTTTATGCACAAAAATGGCTTCCTTTCATGTTAAAAAAGTGTCCGGAAGTAAAATAATCCCCCATTCGGATCTCCGGGGGGGACAGCTTGAAAGGAGGCAAAAAATCAAAACGAGAATTGGTACCTGGAATGTTAGAAATCTGCTACAAGCAGGAAAACTAGAAAACCTTAAAAGAGAGATGGAAAAGAATCATACGGACCTCGTAGGAGTTGCTGAGGTAAGATGGATTGGACATGGAGAGTTGCAGTCAGATGAATATTATTGTATTACTCAGGAGGAGAAGTAAAAGGAATGAATGGAGTAGGAATGTTTATGACAAAGGAATTGGCTAAATGTGTGGAATATGTAGACTATGCAAATGACCAGGTTATTGGTGTAAGGCTGAAAGGAGCACAAAAAGGTCTACTGATTGTCCAGGTGTATATGCCAACTTCAGGACATGATGACCAAATTGTAGAGGAAACGTACAATGTAATAGAGAGAATAATGGACGAAAATAAAAATGCTGCAAAATAGTAATGGGAGACTGGAATGCCATTGTGGGAGAAGGGAAAGAGGGAAACACAGTAGGCAGTCATGGTCTTGGAAAGAGAAATGGCACAGGAGAATTGTTAATTGACTTCTGCAGGGAAAGGCAGCTGATAGCGGCAAACACATGGTTCAAGAACCACAAGAGGAGCCTCTACACTTGGAAATCATCAGGGAATAATACAGAAACCAAATCAATTTTATACTGGTGGAAGAAATATATAAGAATGGAATCAAGAAGGTGCACACATTACCAGGTGCAGATACTAATAGTGACCACAACTTACTTATGGCAAAAATAGAAATAAGAATGAAAAAACTGAAGAAGGCGACTGTGGTGAAGAAGTGGAATTTAGAGAAGATAAGATCCAACAAAGAACAAATTACAGAAATGCTGTCTTGGGAGTTTCTAAACACGTCACAAGACAAAGAGCCACCTGATAATGCCAACGAGTACTGGAATATGCTGAAAGAAGGAATCATTAAAGCAGGACAGCAAAATATGGGATATGTAAAAGGGAAAAGGTAACAAAAAACATGGGACACACAAGAGATGATTTCCAAGATGGAGGAGAGAAGAAAATTGAAAAAAAAAAGAACACTGAAAATGCAAGAAAGATATACCGAAGGTTAAATAATAAACTGCGAAGCGAAACAGAGCGAGCTAGGAAAAAATGGCTAAAAGAGGAATGTGATGAAATTGAAGAACTGGACAGGAAGGGAAGATACGACTTACTATACAACAGAGTGAAGACTATGACATGGGAACCAAACAGAGCAGGAAGTGCTACTGTAGAAATTTTTAGTAAAGACGAAGAGGTAGTGTACAAAGATCGTGACGATGTCCTCCAGAGATGGGAAGAATATCTAAAAGAGCTATATGACACAAATAGCAAACCAGAAACTCTGGAACTTGAATCACACAACAGTGTAAGTGATGACGAGAAAGTACCAACCGCCATACTGGAAGAAGTAAAGTCTGCCATAGCTGCAATGAAAAATGGCAAAGCAGTAGGTACATATACAATACCAGGAGAAATACTAAAATGCTTGAACCAAGATGGAATAAGAGAAATATTGAGGTTATTTAATAAAATATATGACAGTGGTGAATGGCCTGAGGACTTTCTGACAACAGTAATGATTCCATTACCGAAAAAACAAGGAACCAAGAAATGCAGCGAACACAGGACAATCAGCCTCATTTCACATCCAGCCAAAGTGATGTTAAGAACAATTAATAAAAGATTTGAAAAAGTAATGGAGGAGAATCTTGGTGAGGAGCAGTTTGGCTTTAGACGGAATACGGGCACCAGAGATGCAATAGGGCTCCTACGAATCTTGGGAGAAAGGTTTATTGAAAAAGGAAGAGACCTATATATGTGCTTCATCGATCTAGAAAAGGCATTTGACAATGTGGTTTGGGACAAGCTGGCGACTATAATGAGGGAAAAGAGAGTGGATTGGAAAACCAGAAGACATAAACTCATTATATCTTAATCAAAAAGTTTCAGTTAGAGTGAGAGGAGCAAGTACAAACTGGATCAGACTAGGAAAAGGAGTCAGACAAGGATGATGTCTATCACCTACTATTTTCAACCTCTACTTGGAGAATATGATTGACCAATGCTCATTAGATGCAAAGGAGTAGAAATTGGAGGAAGAAGAGTAGGGTGTTTGAGGTCTGCTGATGACATGGTCCTTCTAGCCACAGGGGAAAAAGAATTACAGGATTTGGTGGACACCATGCAAAACTGACAGAAAAAAATATGGAATGAAAATTAACACAAATAAAACAAAAAAATTGGCACTAGGAAGAAATAAGGAAATAAAAATTATGCTGAACAGAGAAAAAATACTATAACAGGTGCAAAATTTTAAGTATCTTGGAAGCAGGATAGACACTGACTGGTAGTGCACCACAGAAATTATAACAAGGATGGCAATGGCAAAAGAGGCGTTTTATAAGAAAAGGAGAATCTTCTGCAGCGGTCTGGACAGAGAACTCAGAAAGAGACTCATAAAATGTCTTGTATGGAGTGTTCTTCTATATGGCACTGAAACATGGACTATGGGGAAATAAAAAAAAAGAGAAAGGCTAGAGGCTTTTGAGATCTGGACTTGGTAGAGGATGGAAAGAATAAGTTGGCTGGACAGAGTAAAATATGAAGAGTGGGAGAGAAAAGACAGTTACTAGATGTAATAAAGAGAAGAAAAAGAAATTGGGTTGGGCATATATTAAGAAAGCATGACGGACTGATAAAAACAGTGTTAGAAGGTTATGTAGAAGGGAAAAGGAAGCGAGGAAGGAAGAGATTCCAGATACTGGATGACATGATGGTACATCATACAGTAGCCTAAGACGGTAGCAATGGACCGCAGAAAATGGAGATGCAAAGGACCAGCTAATATAGCAGATAACTGATGATGAATAACTAAATTCTCCATTTTCCTTTAAAAGTAAATGTCAAGCTCTGAAAAGAATGTGTGTCAAGTAGTGATGGGGAGCTCGTGAATGAGTCGTTTAAATGAATGCTTCACTCCAGTGAAGTGTGAACTAACCACTCAATTTCAATGAACTGATACTCCAAACTCTCCACAGATAGTACACTCCACACTTTTTTTCTAGTTCGTTCACTCACTCTCTTCCCCTCTCCCTCTACATTGGCGCTACGTCACTCATTCTCCCTTCACTTCAATCCTCCCTGTACTGCCTGTCGACGAATCGCACGGTGAAATACACTTAGAACAACAGTTGCACTTTGCTTTCACATAACCTAAATCGGCGAAGAAACCCCAAATTTCACTACTTTTACGCGATCGCGTGTTGCTAGCCATTGTATAAGCGTGAACAGACACAAAAACTGCTTTCGAATAAAATAAAGAGGGATTTTACCTGAAATCGTACCAATGACTACAGGTGACAGTTTACGTTTTGAATTTAGAAGGTTATTATTCTCAGTAAAAATAAAATCCCGGAAAACTTCTGAATAATTACTTAACGTAGGTATATAGACTTTGTGACAGTGGTAAACATACTCATTCTATTTTGGATTAAATTTTAAAAGGAACATAAACTTGGACTGCATTTCGTTTGTAGCCTAAGTTTTCAGTCCATAAATACAACAAATAAGGTTTCACTTGGCAGATGAAGACTTTTTTGGCGCTTCATGAGAAAATGTCGAGCAAGATTAAACGTAATACCTTCTTTATGTGACAGGCTTCTCTGTTTATCTTTCCTTTGTCCCCTTCGACCATCCTGTATTTAACTCAGACGCTGTAAGACGCAAAACGTTGCGTGCATGTTACCGCATAGTTTGGCCATCTGAAGCTGTATTGTACGAGCGAGGCGAAGCGAGCGTAGCCGCGGCTGAACGGCGAACTGGGCAACTTCGCAAGGTTTCCGTACTTCATGAATGAACTACTTCATTTGAACGCTTCACGGCAAAGAGTGAAATGAATGAAGTACTTCACGGGAATGAACGAGTTTCGACCCATCTCTAGTGTCAAGCAGATGGATAATACTCGAATCTTATAAGTCAATTGAACAATAATAGCAACCACCAGCGAAACTACTTTACTTCGCAATACCAGCTCAGACCGAACTACGGTCAGAGCTCTCCAAAAATATCTTATATTTTGCAGGTTGAATAATTGTGAAATCCCATCCCCGCATAGGGAATATATAGCCTTTGCCGTAATACTAGAAACGAGCACGTAGCAGTCTCATCATAAATAGTTGAAATTAATGTTCCTTTATAGCAACTTCAATAATAAAAAAATAAATGCTGAGATCATTAAGTGTGTCTCATAACAACTAATACTACAGAAAATTCAAAATGCAACATAAAATCAACTACCGGTTGTAAATTCTTATCCACACACCTGTTGTTCGAGGTTACCAATAGATGGCAGGACAAGCCTCGTAATACTAAATGCATATGCGTGTTTCCTTTCCTTGCAAATGCAATGGCAGCCCTGTTGGTGACAGTATAGGGCTGTTTTCGTGTATTGTTTGTGGGGAGAAAGTAAAATTTTGGTTACAAAATTCTGAAACGGATTGCCGAGCTGTACCGAGTCGTTCTAACAGTTCGTCTAAATAGTTCACGTCATTTTGAGTTAGAGCAACTAAACATTAGAGAGCAAAATGATTATAGGCCTGTAAAAGAGGTAGAGGAGGTAGTTAACCGTTGAAAGTAGTTACAGATGAAATATCGTGTGTTTTTTGCATAATGTGTATGGTTACGATTTGTTTTAAGTTTCACTTTGAGGATGCGCAGCTGGAGATGAAGAGCGACCTGCTGGAAGAGAACTGTTAAAACAGAAAGCAATTCCTATGAAATTCGAAGTTCTAAATCCTTCGAAATGGGAATAACCAAAAGCAAGGATAGTAATAAAAGAAGATATTAGTGTAAGTAATATTTTCATCAGTGTCTCATAGTTTTCAAGTATCCATGTTTTCGATAGAACACAGTTGCTATCTTTTATTCTAGATTGTGGAATGTTGGATATTGATTAAGAGCTCTGAATTAAATGGTGTCGTCCCTGTTTAAAACACAAGTGCAGTGTAATTTTAGTGTATGTTGATCATCAGTTCTGTCCTGTCTTGCAGATTTTCGACAACATGGATTTGTGCATTTTGTGGCTTCGTTCTGTAGTCAGTGAAAGATAGCAAGCGTCACACCAGACATACCATGTCATTATGTTACGCATGTACTGTAGGTGCAAGTGCATTTTTGTGGTTGGGATTGTTGTAAAGAAACAAACCATGATTTCACTGCGTAGTGCATGCGAGTTGTTAAACTGTCATTTATTAAACTAAATACTTGAGACTATAATGTTTAAGATCAGATCTGTTAAAGGCAAGATAGGCCAGGTGCTGGTAAAATGACTACTGAAAACCTTGCTTAAACTTTGATCGTTATTTGAACATTTTTAATTGTGAAAATAGAGTTGTGTAACCACATTTTCAGCCATTGAACCGTTTGAGGGAGAAACAACAGAATGCAACAAGAGACCTGCACTAAATGACAACTGCATATATTGTAAATTACGAGTTGCTGAATAAGGGGCTGAAAGCAGTAGAGATTTTATAGTGATTTCACTGTTCTCACTAATAAAAAAAAACACCTGCAACATATCTTACGGTAAATGTTATTTGCGTATAATTCAATTTAATGGAAGACATATATAAAATATTTTTCTCTGTTCACAGGTCTCCAATCAACAGCAAGCTGAACACATTTTTACATTCAGACCATATCCTTATAAGCAACCAAATGAAAATATGATTTGCTCTGTAAGTGAAATTCTTTGGTGGTACAAATGATTATGAATTACAGAGGATCACGTTACCCACTGCTGTTGGCAAGAACACTGTGGAAGAGGACTGAAGCCAGATACAGAATGAAGCTAGAGTTTGAAGATGGGCAGGAAAAACTGTGTACTTTGATTAAATGAAATCCAATTAGGCATTTTGTTGAAGGTGATAAAGGTTTAAAAAGCTATATATATGATTTGTATGTGAAGAGTTAAGCAGAGCTGCAGCTTCCGGGCCATGCTTTGGTTTTCGTGGTGTGAGCTTCACAGGCACTAGCCTGTGAATCGGCTTAAAAAATGAATTATTTTCATCTTAAAACCATGTTTAGAGTTTTTTGAACAAAACTGTGGTTACGAGAAGTGAACTGGACATCAGGAAGTTGTTTAAAAATTAATCTAGAGATTTCTAATGTCTGTCCATCCTAACGTTCTTGCTGCCTGCATGCGTCAGTGTTGTCAGACTCCTGTTCAAAGAACACATACTACGCAACTGTTTCTCCAGTTTAAATCCCTGTTAGAAGATACCATTTGTGATGCTCACATGATTGCTGTATCTGTCTTTGGTCTGAGAGTGTTGCTTTACTTACAAAGTTTTCATGTAGTTTGCATTGCTGCTATTTAGTCATTCTCAACATTTATTATGAGTATAATTTGTTTCAATGTGAGGCGGTTAACAGGCGTGATGTTCAACAGTTGTTATGAATTATAATTCGGGTTTAATATGAGATGGGCACTGTTCGTTGCGACTGATTCTGAGAGAGTGGCTGAAGCTGAAAAGTGGGATCTTGAGGCAACTAAAGATGCCAGAATAACGAGGAGAAATAAGAAGAACAAGTGAGAAGATGAGAAACACTGAAACCAAGAAAATTATGGAACTGCGGAGCATATTGTGAACAATAGAGCTGAGTATATCACATTATGTTGAATTTTCCAGGAATTAAATTCTCTTACGTTTTTATTCATTTAATTATGTGTGAATTGACCAGTTAGGATCGTACTACAATTTCATTTCTTCTCTTTCTGATGTTTCTTCTTTCTCCATTACTCCTTTATATTGACACTGTGCTGTTGCTTCTGTTCATCTGTCCAGGCTTTTCCAGTCTTGGTTCTTCTTTTCATGTGTAATCATGGTCCACAATGTATCCTTACTTGAACTTCCTGAATGTTAACATTTCCAGATCTTTACGAGCTTCCTCAATCCTTATCGTTGTTGTGTTCTTGTTACACAGGTAGTTGACTATCCTTTTGGATAGTCTGGTTTTGTCCATTTAGTACAAGTGTCCTAGAAATGATTACCTCCGCTAGTTCGTTGTCTCTGAAATTTTCTCCACCTTATTGTAGATTTCATTGTTGCTCTGAAATTTCCAACCGGTTTCAACCTGGGTTTTACCCATGATTATCCCTTAACTCATCTTCCTAGTAAGTCCAGCTTTTCCAACTTGTAATTCATTGAGGCATTCACTGGCATACAGGCACACTGTTTTTACCACAACATTGTAGTGCTGTATTGCGACATTCCAAGAGATGCACTTTTTGTTTTAAAGGTTTGTAGTAAAATCTGTAAGCTCTCTGCATTTGTGAGATCTGTTCCCCCACAGAGGCTTTCTCCAGTCCGTTGTCTTGTATGGCTTCACCGAGGTATTTGAATTTTTTTACCCTCTAAATCTACCCAATCTCCGTTCCAAGGAATTGTGGTCCATGTTTGTCACTTGTCATGACTTTGGTCTTCCGTTTAGAGATCCTAAGTCATGGCATGACATGCCGGGACTGATTAGCTGAACAGTTCGCTTTCTTAGGAATTCACACTCACTTCCTGTTTTGCCAGGCATCCTCTCTAATAGGTTAGTGTGTGTGGCTGCTTCTCCTAAGTTCTCTGAAAGTGTCACAAAATCATCAGTGAAAGCCAAGCAGTTTACTTTGATTCCTCCTGATATTCTTCCTAGACAGATTGGCCCAATCCCTTGATTTTCAATTTCAGAATTCCAAATTCTCACAATCTTCTCCAGGATACAGTTAAACAGTATTGGTGATAATCCATCGCCCTGTCTTACACCTGTTCTCCCATAAGCTTCACTTTGGAAGTTGTGCCTGTTAAGATGTATGTGATAATTTTTGCCAGCTTGTTTCTGACCTCAAATTCTGTGATGATTCTATCTAGAGTCTCTCTATCCACAGAGTCCGTTCCATTCAGCAGTGTCCTTGGGAGGATCTTGTCGATGACTTGGTGTAGTGACACGCCTCTGTATTTGTTTACAAGTAGGAGGTACCTTTCTTATGTAGTGGGTAGATCAGTGCTGTTTTCCGTTCATCTGGCAGTTTTACTATCTCCCATATTTGCTGAAAGATTTGGTGTAGGTCGTCTAGGATTTCCGTTCTGCCCATTTCAGCATTTCTGCTGATTCTGCATCTTCTCCACTGGCTTGTTTTTGAGACTTTTTAGGGCTTCCTTTGTTTCTTCTTCAGTTAGTGGGATGTCATCCTCTAGGTTTTGAAGAGGAGCCAGAAGTTTGTTTGGTGGTTGGAGGTTGTCAGTTGAACAGCTTGTAGAAGTATCTGGCTAGTAGAGTGCAATTTTCTTCATTATTCAATCCAATTTTGCCCTGTTCCTTTTTGAAGCTTACACTTGGGTCCTGATACCATTTGAGCTGATCTTTGGAAGTTTGAAAGAAGTCTCTGTAGTTATTTTTTATCTAGCTGTCCTGGAGATTTTCTAATTTTGATTTCTCAAATGATCGTGTGACTCTGCAGAATATCCTTGCTGTTTCTTTTCTTTGTTTTCTGAATTGTTCCATGCGTTGGCTCTCTTTTCGAGTGCTTTCTCACATTCTTCATTCCACCAGATTAACTGTTTTGTCTTTGCCTGACAGTGTTTTCTTTGCGGCATCATTGATCTCTGTACGGAGTTGTTACCAGGTCTCTATGCTAGAGGAGTGGATTTCTTCTGTGAAGTTATTTGGAATATCTCGGTTGATATTCACTGGGTTGGTGTTATACTTGATCACTATGGGTGGCTCTGTTTCATTTTGATGCGAGAAAATGCATTTTAACTTTGCATAGGTAGTGACCAGAGTTGAATTCACTGTCTGATTACTTTAACATTCATCACTTGTCTAGTGTTTTTCCTGGTTATTGCTACATGGCGTAATTGCAATTCTCCTAGGTTGGGATTTGGAGATACCCAAGTCTTTACTTTTCTTGGGACTTTGTGCAAATGAGTTGACATTACCTACAACTGGAAAGTTTTGCAGTGTCCAGTTAGCATTTCTACTGTCTGATTTGTTCTCCCGTGTGCTGAGCAGCCTCTTGCTATCTGTTTATATTTTCTTTCTCTCTCGATCTGTACATTGAAGATTCCTAGAAGGATTTTCTACAGTTCACATGTATCCTGGAGATTTGTTTCCAGTAGATCCCAGAAGCCGTCTACTGTTTGGAGGTTGTTCTTGTTGTCTTTGTTAATTGGTTTGTGGCAGTATATGGGAGTATATTTCTTGTTTATGCACTTGATTGTCAGTATGGATAACCTTCCAGATTTTGATGAGAAGCTCATGACATTGTTAACTGTGGTTCTGTTTAGGTAAAAGGCACTCCCCAGGAGAGGAGTGTTAATCATTATCTTTATTGCTGGTTTTCCTTTGAATTGTTCTATGGTGTTGAGAGTCCACAATGAGGTCATCGGAAATACGGAAGCGTCCGATCCCACCCGTCTGCTTTGACCCATGATGTCACAAATATGGCAGAAGAAAAAAGAAACACACCCACTTTCCACAAGAAGCTTAATGACACTAACGGGGCAAGTGCGGGAAATGGGGTGTTTTGGGTGGGGGGCAAACTAAATATAAACAAATTTAGACTCCTTGCGTAGTTACAACGTGTAAGTGAAGACAGCCATGCATGAATACCCACCCACCTCCACAGGGGTCGTAACCCCTGGAACACATAGAAGATAAAGATGCTTCAGTAGCTGATTAGTGTTTTTTGTCTTTTTAAAAAAAATATCTCACGGGATAGAATGAACAGATCAGAAAGATAAATATAATAAACTAAAACATAAATTGGAGGAAACAGATAATTAAAATAAGTAATAAGTGTTTTTAAATTAAAAAAAAAATCTCAGAGATAGAACAAACAGATCAGAAAAGTAAATAAAATACGATAAAACAGAACTGGAGACAGCCACACTCAAACCAAACTCCGCGCCATCATGACGTCACACACGACAACACCCTTACGTCACGGGTCAAAGCCGACGCGTGTGATCGGACGCTTCTGTTGACCCAGGTCATCTAGGAATCTGGTCTCTCATACAGCCAAGATGTGAATTTCGCTGCCATACAGGAGCTTTTCGAATTTTTATTTTTTTCCGACTCGGAGGAGTGAATTTACATACGGTCCCAGTGTAGTATTTCTTTCCGAATTTCAGTTTGGAAGGTAATAGGTACTATTCACTGGAGAGAAGACTGGACACTAATGTACTATCTACAGGAAGGAAGATATGTACTGATTAATTATAAAACAGTGGCCTTAATTTTGATTATCAGGTGTAAATATTATTAGAATAAAAACTTGTTCCTGAAATGACATGAAAGTGGGCTGCTCTCTTGATAGATATGTCATTAAGGTGTCCTTAAAGTTTAAAGCATCTAAGTAAATTAGTCAGTGCATAGATTCCAAGTAATGATTGGCATATACGAATGTAATTTGATGATCTTCACAAAAAATTGTAATAAAAAAAATGAGCTAACTAATGTTATTAATTGCATATCACTTTTCAGCAACAATCACTCCTGTTGTCCTAAAATTGCCTTTCACATAGGAAAAAAAAGGAAATAGCACATTTTAGCAGGAGGAGTCAGTTGGAGTGGAATAGACCTATCAAAGTGAGAGTGAGCACCAAGTCCCTGTACAATCATATCAAAGTAAATATCTCCAACCACATAAAAAATTGAAGGCACCAGTTCAGAATCACTTAACTAGGGATTATTCATCGATGACCTTGATGACTTAACTTTACCTAATAACCTGGCCTTTGTTTCTATCAATTATATGAGGTATTTGCTTTTCTGCTGTGTGCTACATCAGACTGATAGTTCAGTAACACTACTGTAAATTAAATAAATATTTGTCTAGGAATTGTGCAGAATTTTGAGCTATTAACGTGATTATGGATCATTTAATGTGAATGAAAAAAAAATCAGTTGTTGTGTGCCTGTCTGAACTATTAAATTTTTAATTGAATGACCACCACCTCCGAACAAAATACTCCTATCTACTGTGATTAGCATCAGTTATTTTGCCGCTGACAGCAAATCTTGCCTGCTGTTTTAGTGTCTCATTTCCTAATCTATTTATCTCAGCATTGCCTGATTTACTTTGATTACATTTGATTACCCTTGTCCTGCTTTTGTTGTATTCATCTGAAACCACTTTTAAAGACACTGTCCATTCCATTCAACTGCTCTTTTGTGTCCTTTACTGCTTCTGACAGAATTACAAAGGCATCAGCAAAATGCAGAGTCATTATTTATTCTCTCTAAACCTTAATTCCCTCTGCAGATTTCTGCTCAGTTTCTTTTACTGCTTGCTTGATATGCAGACAGAATAACATCAGGGAGAGACTGCAACATTATGTCCTCACTTCTCAGCTACTGATTCCCTTTCACGTCATTCAACTGTTATAATTGCAGTCTGGTTTCTGTACAAATTGATAATACACTTTTGCTCCATCTACTTTCACCTTCAGAACTGAGCTGCTTGTGTTCTTACTACTTCTATGGAGAGCCTCTCCCTAATATTTTATGTGAAATATGGAGATGTAGGAGACTATTGTTAACTTCATGAGGTTAATCATGCACACAGTTATTGAATTAAGCTCCCGCCGTTTCATTACACTGAAGTGACATAAGTCATGGGACAGTGATATGTACATATACAGATGGTGGTAGTATTTTGTATACAAGGCATAAGAGGGCTGTGGACTGCAGACCTGTCATTTGTTCTCAGGTCATTTATGTGAAATGATTTACAAAGTGGTTATGGCCGCACGATCGGAATTAAGACTCTGAATGTAGAATGGCAGTTGGAGCTAGATGCGTGGGACATTCAGTTTTGAAAATCATCAGGAAAATCAATATTCTGAGATCCACAGTGCTAAGAGTGTGCCGAGGATGCCAGACTTCAGGAAATACCTCTTACTACGGACAACGCAGTGGCTGACAGCATTCACTTATGGACAGAACAGTGCCATTTTCTTAGTTATCAGTGCTAACATACAAGCAAGACTGCATGGAGTAACTGCAGAAATCATGGGGTGTATGACAAATGTATCCATTAGGACAGTGTGTCGAAATGTGGCATTAATGGGCTACAACAGCACACAATTGATGCAAGTGTCTTTGCTAACCGCACGACATTACCTGTGCTGCATCTCCTGAGCTCGTAACTGTATAATTTGGACCCTCGATGACTGGAAAACTGTGTCCTTGTCAGATGAGTCCCAATTTCAGTTGGTAAGGGCTGATGGTAGGGTTTGAGTGTGGCACAGAGGCCAGGAAGTCGTGGAGACACAAGAAATTTTTAGTATGAAGCCATTGGTATATATATAAAATCTTGAAATGTAATACAACATGAGATACAGAGACAAATACATTTCCGTACAAGTGATTTTATAAATAATTTATAACTTTTAAAGCATTCACCCCACCAAACACATCAGGCACTCAGTTTTTAGATGTCAATAAGATGTATCGACAGAAGTACATAGTAACTGATAATTAAGTTATGGAGACATTTTAATTTCAAAATTAATTAAAATTGGCACATCGTTTGAATGAAGACAGATACGCCAACAGCATGGCAGTATGTGTTGGTAAGGATTACTATTCACCACACAAACCGGTTTGATTTTAAGATTTACTATTTTTGTTGCCTATTTTTACTGTTTGTTGCCCATGATTTAAATTTCCTTGAAATTTAAAGAATTCTCATAACAGCAGTGCAAAGAAGAGACAAAATCCTATTTTAACAACAAGAACAGGTGCATGGCACATTTCATATGCGTGTAAGTTATGTTACCGGCATAAGTATATATGAGCAATATTGCAGTTTACTTTTAGTTCAATTAAAGAATGATAAAATAAGCTTACACTATAATTCCGAGCTAAAGAAACTGTGTGATAAATTTAGCCATGTGCATTTGATAGACGTAAGTAAAGTGAATCGCGACAGACACACAAAACACTGATTCCACTTAAATAGCAAAGGGGAGGCCAAGCTAGTTTCCCACATAAGCAAACTGTGTGAGAAAGACAGTGTGGAGGAAGCTCCAGTTGCTCTGGGCTACAGCCATGAGACTTTTTTAGAATAAAGGACCATAATAATAGTTTTCAGTGATGTATATCTGATATGACTTAAGTCCCGTTCATGCAAAGAAAAGCCAAGCTGTGAAATAAGTCATCAGCCATTGCAGGTGAGTTCTAAAAAACCAGTGTATGCAAAATGCTGGAAAAAGTGAACTCAGACAATTTTGATTCACACAAGATGGTAAATAAACAAGAAGGGATAACACCCTTAAAGTTAATGCACTTAAATGTGCAGAAACAAACTAGACATTCTACAAATATTCATAGAGGAACATTTGCCACATGTACTAGTAATAACGGAACATGGGCTAAAATGCAGTGAAATAATATATTATAGGTTAGAAGGTTACATACTAGCAAATAGTTATTGTAGGCAAAACCATAAAGGTGGTGGTGTGGCAGTTTATGTTAATAAGGATATAGAAGCTAAAAAAATTTCCTTTCTTGAACACCACACCAAAGAAGGATCAATTGAAATGACAGGTATTGTACTCCACAATAATGATCTCAAGTTACCAAAGCATAAAGTGATTGGAGTTTATAGGCCACCAAATGCTAATGTAATGCTGTTTATGAATAAACTTAGTAGTGTTGTTGGTCAGGGTGGTTCTGATGACCTTACTATATTAGGTGACTTTAATATAGATGCAAACTCAAATAGTATAGCAAACTTGCAACTCAGTGATATTCAGTTGTGCCTAAAATAACAAAAATGGTCTACAGAAACGAATGCTGAATACCTCAAATATTAATGCTCTTAAAGACCAAGTAGCGAATGAGAAATGGGATTCTGTGTACCAGGTAAAGGGGTCGGAAGAGATGTGGAATGAATTCTACTCAACCCTACTGCATCATTATGAATATAGTTGTCAAGTCAGAGAAATCCAGAAGGTAGTTAAACACTGTCTAAATGCCCCCCAGAGGGTCCACAACTCTTTTGTGGATACATGCGTGGCGAGCACGGGACCCTGAGCTAATGTGGCCCTCCTTCGTTTCCGGGCTGCCATACCTTCGTTTTCCGCATCCTTCTCCACCCCCCATCTTCGACCCCCCCCTCGCCACCTCCGCCTCTTTCCTTCCCTTTCTCCCCCCCTGGGAGTATGTTTTGTGCCTACATCCAGAGACGGACGCTTGAAAATGTAAATCACTCTCTCTTCTTCGCTTTCTCTGCTGGCAACTCTTTGTCCTTCCTTTGTTCTTCTCTTTTACTTACCTATTCTTTTTACCCTTTTCTCCGTCGTGGCAATTGGGACCTGTCTTCTTTCCTTTCCCTTTCTTTGTTTTTCCCTTTCTCTTTTTTCCTCCCTGTGCGGGTCTGAAGGCCGACCCACGCATTCCCATGTGTAGCCGGTGACAGGGTGATGCGTAATTCCCTGCCCCAGGTAGACAGGTAGGACACGTAAGTACCCCTTGTTAACGGCCAGGCCCAGGGAGGGGTGATTACCCGAGCTGATACCTTCCGAAAGTGCCGATTGGTCCCTCCTGGGACTGCCCTCAGAGGGGGCCCCCACGAGGAAGGAGCGCGCCATCGGAGATGTCGGTAATCATTGGGGATACTTCCGCAATGGTTTCCTCCTCATCTATGTCTGCTCACAAGCGTAAGTTCAATGAGTCTAAGCCACAGACAGTTCTTCCATCGTTGCCACAGTTCCTTGTTGTTTCTCGGTCTGATGAAGGTCAAGACTCCTCCACGGTCAACCCTTTCATTATTCAGAAAGGTGTCGATGCAATTGCAGGTCCTGTAAAGTCTTGTTCCCGATTACGAAATGGCACCTTGTTGTTAGAAACAGTCAGTGCCCTCCAGGCACAAAAATTGCTGCATACTTCACTGCTACACACCTTCCCTGTCCGGGTGGAAGCGCACCGCACTTTAAATTCATCACGTGGGGTTGTTTATACACACTCCCTCGACGGATTGTCCGACGAGGAAATTCAAAACTACCTGTCCGACCAGGGCATAATTGCTGTTCATCAAGTCGTGAAAAGGGTCGACACGAACGTCGTTCCAACCCGTACTGTCTTCATGACGTTTGACAGAGTTCAACTCCCATCGATCATAAAAGTGGGCTATGAGATAATTTCCGTTCGCCCTTACATCCCAAACCCTGCGCGTTGCTATTGGTGTCAGCGGTTCAATCATACCATTCAGTCCTGTTTCAATCCGGCGAAATGCGTTACGTGTAGCAAGGATGCCCATGAGGGTGCTTGTCCACCTCCATCCCCTCGTTGCATCAACTGTATGGGTGACCACGCTGCTTCCTCTAGAGATTGCCCCATTTTTAAAGACGAACGGCTCATTGAGGAAATCAGAGTGAAGGAAAAGGCGTCGACCTTTGCTGCTCGAAAGATATTCGCCAGTCGGCCCACTGTGCCTCACACAGGTAAATACAGCACTGTTCTTGCCTCTCCTCAGCCAACAAAGGAGGCAGCCACTCAGACTTGTGATCTCACCTTTAGTGCCACGGTCGTCAGATCGGCCAACGGAAAGATCGCCCGTTCAACCTCCCCACTCTCACCTGCTCACTCTATGGCTCACTCTTCATCGGGTTCTGCTAAATCTCGAGCCCCAAAATCAGACACCCGGACTTCCAAAAAAGAGCCTACTCGTGAAGATTTTTTACGTACCCCAATTCACAACCATCGGTTCCTCCTTCATCTCAACATTCTGTTTCCAAAAAGGCTAATAAGAAACTCAGTTCCTCTTCTTCTCCGCCACGGCCTGTCTCATCTACAGCACCGCCTGGTGGTAACTGCCCTCGGCCGTCTTCTGTATCGTCGAGGCGCACTGCTGGTGGCTGATCAACCGGCTGATTGCTGGTGGCAGGAGCTGCTCCTGAACAACCTATGGATCAGGATCTTCTGGCTTCGGCTAAATGCTGTTCCACACTGTCGGTCGCAAGCCTTGAGCATTCGTTGAGTTGAGGCAACTTTGGTCAGATTCTTCCATTTTCTGCCCACCCTATATCCATTATCCATTGGAATATCCACGGTATTCGAGCTAATGGGGATGAATTGTCGATCCTCTTACGATCCTACTCGCCGGTCATCTTCTGTCTTCAGGAAACAAAGCTGCGTCCCTACGACCGCTTTGTTTTCCCCCATTTTCAGTCAGTCCGATTTGATCTCCCCTCTGTTGAAGGCACTCCATGACATGGAGGACTCACGATTCTTCTCCATGATACTCTCCATTATCACCCAATCCCCTTAAACACTTCCTCCCAAGCTGTCGCTGTCCGTCTTTCCCTTTCTGGATACACCTTCTCTCTTTGTACTGTCTACATTCCATCATCCACACCAATGGCACGAGCTGATCCCCTTCATCTTCTTGGTCAGGTTCCGCCCCCCTATTTGCTGGTTGGGGACTTCAATGCCCACCACCTGCTTTGGGGATCTCCGCATCCTTTTCCGTGCGGCTCACTATTGATAGACGTCTTCCACCAAGCGGATCTTTTTTGCCTCAACACTGGGGACGCTACGTTTTTGTCTGCCTCTGTGAAAAATTTATCTCATTTGGATCTTTCGGTTGGTACTGTTCCGCTAGCTCAACGCTTTGAATGGTTCGCTCTTGCTGATACACACTCGAGTGACCACTTTCCATGTGTCCTTAGATTACAGCCACAACTGCCATATATGTGCCCGAGACGCTGGAAGTTTGCCCAAGCCGATTGGACACTTTTTTCATCTCTAGCGACATTCGATGACCGTCACTTTCCTAGCATTGACGATGAGGTCACTCATATTACAGAAGTTATTCTTACAGCTGTGGAACGTTCAATACCTCACACCTCCGAATTGCCCCGGTCCCCCCAGTTCCTTGGTGGAACGAGGCATGCCATGACGCAATACCTGAGCGGCGACATCCTCTTCACGTTTTCAGACACCATCCTACTTTGGCCAACTGTATCCACTATAAGCAGTTCTGTGCGCGATGCCGTCGATAGCATGAAGGCAAGCTGGGACTTCTTTACTAGCTCATTTAACACCTTCACTGCCTCCTCGCAAGTTTGGAGTAGGATTCAACGGTTATCTAGCGCGCCTAGTTTCTCCCCGGTCTCTGGGCTCACTGTCGCGCATGCTAAATTAGTGGACCCCGTCGCAATTTCTAACTCATTGGGTGAACACTTTGCTGAGATTTTGAGCTCTTCAAATTACCCGCCAGCATTTCTCCCAAAGAAACTTGCAGCGGAAGTGCAACCTTTTGCCTTCTCCTCTCAGTATCGCGAAAGCTACAATACTGTTTTCTCCATGCGGGAACTCCAACATGCATTCTCTTCTTCTCGCTCTTTCGCCCCAGGACTGGATGGTATACAAATACAAATGCTGCTGCATTTATCATACCATAGTCTGTGTTACCTCCTTCGCCTTTATAATCGAATTTGGACCGACAGTACTTTTCCCAGGAAAGGGCAGGAAGCTATAGTCGTTCCTGTTCCGAAACCTGGAAAGGACAAACATCTCCCCTCTAGCTGTCGACCCATTTCTCTCACAAGTAGTGTATGTAAGGTTTTGGAGCGTATGGTGAATTGCCGTTTAGCTTGTGGCTGGAGTCCCGCAGCCTTTTAACACGTGCCCAATGCGGTTTCCGAAAGCATCGTTCTGCAGTTGACCATCTTGTTGCTCTCTCCACTTATATCATGAACAATTTTCTCCGGAAACGCCAAACAGTAGCGATATTTTTGATCTGGAGAGAGCATATGATACCTGTTGGAGGACAGGCATCCTCTGCACACTGTTCTCTTGGAGCTTTTGAGGTCGGCTGCCCCTTTTTCTTCGTGAATTTATGGCGGAGCGCACATTAAAGTGCGGGTGAACACTACTCTCTCCCGTACCTTCTCCCAAGAAAACGG
The DNA here is from genome assembly GCF_023898315.1 of Schistocerca nitens. Lineage (NCBI taxonomy): Eukaryota > Metazoa > Arthropoda > Insecta > Orthoptera > Acrididae > Schistocerca > Schistocerca nitens. The sequence continues at coordinate 56,022,614 of NC_064624.1, forward strand.
GGTACCCCAGGGCTCCGTGCTAAGTGTTGTACTGTTTGCCATTGCCATAAATCCAATTATGGATTGTCTCCTTCCTGATGTCTCGGGCTCCCTCTTTGTGGACGATTTTGCGATCTACTACAGCTCTCAACGGACCAGCCTTCTTGAACGACATCTTCAAGGATGTCTCAATCGCTTCCACTCTTGGAGCATCGAAACCGGCTTCTGCTTTTCTCCCAGTAAGACCGTTTGTGTTAATTTTTGGCATCCTACGGAGTTTCTTCCACCTTCCATACATCTAGGACCTGCCAACCTTCCGTTTTCGGACGTCGCTAAATTCTTGGGTCTTATGTTTGACAGAAAACTGTGGAAAGCCTTTATGCTAAGACTGTTGAACCTCCGCTGCCCAGTCGGCGAGCTGTCCTTCTGAGTCGTTATGCTAGCCATGTGTCTTCCATGCCTGCAAATCCGGCCCATGACATTTTTTTCAATGCTTCCTTGGGTATGCAAGCCACCGTTCCTCCCTACTACCACCGGGAGTCCGCTTCTGTCAACTGCTCCATTCTCTTTCCTTCCATTTTCCTAAAACTTTCTTGACAACTTGGGGTACAGCACTGCCTTGGCTCCGGCCCCGGACCTGGCTGCTCCGTGACCTTTGTCAGTTTCCCAAGGATGGTACCCCTTCTCTTGTTTATCGTCGGGCATTTGCTGCTCTCTGCACACAAATGGAGGATGCCACATTTGTTTACACTGATGGCTCAAAAACATTGTTTGGTATTGGGAGTGTCTATATTGTTGGCGACACCCAAAAGCGATTTCGGCTTCCCGACGAGTGTTCGGTTTATACTGCGGAGCTTTACGCTGTTCTCCAGGCTGCCCAATACATCCATCGCCATCAGCGGATACAGTATGTTATCTGCTCAGGCTCTCTCATCTCTCTCCTCAGTCTCCAATCTCTCTACCTTGTCCACCCTCTGGTCCACCGGATTCAGGACTGCCTCCACTTGCTCCACTTGGGGGGCATCTCTGTGGCGTTCCACTGGATCCCGGGACATGTTGGTATCTGTGAAAATGAGGCGCTGATATAGCGGCCAAGGCTGCAGTCTCTCTTCTTCGGCCAGCTATTCGCACGATTCCCTTCGCCGATCTACGGAGTGTGTTATGTCGTCGTGTTGCTCTTTTATGGCACGCACATTGGTCGACACTTCCCAATAATAAATTGTGGGACGTGAAAGCTCTTCCCTGTGCTTGGACATCTTCCTCTCTAACTCGGCGTCGGGAGGAGGTAATTTTAACTAGACTCCGGATAGGGCACTGTCTTTTTAGCCATTGACATCTTTTAAGCAGCAATCCTCCCCCACTCTGTCCCCACTGCTCTCGACTGTGGACGGTGAGACACCTTGAGTGTCCCTATTTTACTCCGTTAGGCGCCCGTCTACAGCTGTCGCCTGATATATCGTTCATTTTAGCACATGACACGCGATCAGCCGATCGCGTTCACGAGCTCATTGGTGCCAGTGAGACCACGTCAATCGTTTGAAGCTCATTTTGGGGACAAACAACCCCCCTTCTATAGTGGTTTTTTAAGCTTTCCTTCTGTTTTTGGTTTCCCCAGTTTTTTGAGTTTTTCTCCCATTGATGCTGGTTTCCAGTTTCATATTTTTAGCTTTTCCTAAGTCACAGACCGGGCACTAATGACCGTAGCAGGTTTGTGCCCTAAAACCATAACAAAAAATAAAAAACTGTCAGAGTGGAAGTAATCCTAGACTAAAACTCCCAACAAATCTGATTAGGCTCAGGCAGCAAGTACATGATCTAAACAAGCTCTATAAAGCTGCTACTATGCAAGTTTTCAAGGAAAAATACAATAGACCAAGGAAACTTTTAAAACTGAAATTATTAGCCTAAGGAAGCAGATAAACAGCAAAACAATAGAAGAGTCTGACAACATTAGCAAAGCACCTTGGAAGCTGATTGAAAAATACCGAAAAGGTCCCAACAAGATGAACATGGAACCACTCGGCATAAGACTTGATGGTAACATTATAAAAAACCCAGATACTATAAGTAATATTTTTAATAACTACTACATTTCTGTCGAACAATCAACCCATATTATAGATTCACAGATAGAGACCCGATGCCATCTCACCCAGTGTACCGAATTTGAATTTGTGGAAGTGGATGAGCAGGAGGTTTGCAGGGCAATATACATGTTAAAGAAAAAATTCTCATCCAGATGGGATTGCATATCTAGCACTATTATTAAATGTGCTTAAAAGAAATCTCTAAACCTCTTACTCACCTGATTAATTGCAGCATTAGAGAAAACATGTATCCAACGGTTCTAAAAATGAGTGTAGTGAAACCAGTGTATAAAAAGGGAAGTAAGGAAGATGTCTCCAACTATAGTTGTTGTTGTTGTTGTTGTCTTCAGTCCTGAGACTGGTTTGATGCATCTCTCCATGCTACCCTATCCTGTGCAAGCTTCTTCATCTCCCAGTACTTACTGCAACCCACATCCTTCTGAATCTGCTGAGTGTATTCATCTCTTGGTCTCCCTCTATGATTTTTGCCCTCCAATGCTAAATTTGTGATCCCTTGATGCCTCAGAACATGTCCTACTAACCGGTCCCTTCTTTGTCTCAAGTTGTGCCTCATACTCCTCCCCAATTCTATTCAATACTTCATCATTAGTTATGTGATCTACCTATCTAATCTTCAGCATTCTTCTGTAGCACTACATTTCGAAAGCTTCTATTCTCTTCTTGTCTAAACTATTTATCGTCCATGTTTCACTTCCATACATGGCTACACTCCATACAAATACTTTCAGAAACGACTTCCTGACACGTAAATCTATATTCGATGTTAACAAATTTCTCTTCCTCAGAAACGCTTTCCTTGCCATTGCCAGTTTACATTTTATATCCTCTCTACTTCGACCATCATCAGTTATTTTGTTCCCCAAATAGCAAAACTCCTTTACGTGTCTCATTTGCTAATCTAATTCTCTCAGCATCACCCGACTTCATTCGACTACATTCCATTATCCTTGTTTGGCTTTTGTTGATGTTCATCTTATATCCTCCTTTCAAGACACCATCCATTCCGTTCAACTGCTCTTCCAAGTCCTTTGCTGTCTCTGATAGAATTACAATGTCATCGGCGAACCTCAAAGTTTTTATTTCTTCTCCATGGATTTTAATACCTACTCTGAATTTTTCTTTTGTTTTCTTTACTGCTTGCACAATATACAGATTGAAAACCATGGGGAGAGGCTACAACCCTGTCTCACTCCCTTCCCAACCACTGCTTCCCTTTCATGCCCCTCGACTCTTATAACTGTCATCTGGTTTCTATACAAATTGTAAATAGCATTCCGCTCCATGTATTTTACCCCTGCCACCTTTAGAATTTGAAAGAGTGTATTCCAGTCAACATTGTCAAAAGCTTTCTCTAAATCCACAAATGCTAGAAATGATGGTTTGCCTTTCCTTAACCTTTCTTCTAAGATAAGTCGTAAGGTCAGTATTGCCTCATGTGTTCCAATATTTCTATGGAATCCAAACTGATCTTCCCTGAGGTCAGCTTATACCAGTTTTTCCATTCGACTGTAAAGAATTCGCATTAGTATTTTGCAGCTGTGACTTATTAAACTGATTGTTTGGTAATTTTCACATCTGTCAACACCTGCTTTCTTTGGGATTGGAATTATATTCTTCTTGAAGTCTGAGGGTATTTCGCCTGTCTCATACATCGTGCTCACCAGATGGTAGAGTTTTGTCAAGACTGGCTCTCCCAAGGCCGTCAGTAGTTCTAATGTAATGTTGTCTACTCCCGGGGCCTTGTTTCGACTCAGGTCTTTCAGTGCTCTGTCAAACTCTTCACGCAGTATCGTATCTCCCATTTCATCTTCATCTACATCCTCTTCCATTTCCATAATATTGTCCTCAAGTACATTGCCCTTGTATAGACCCTCTATATACTCCTTCCACCTTTCTGCTTTCCCTTCTTTGCTTAGAACTGGGTTTCCATCTGAGCTCTTGATATTCATACAAGTGGCTCTCTTTTCTCTAAAAGTATTTTTAATTTTCCTGTAGGAAGTATCTATCTTACCCCTAGTGAGATAAGCCTCTGCATCCTTACATTTGTCCTGTAGCCATTCCTGCTTAGCCATTTTGCACTTCCTGTTGATCTCATTTTTGAGACGTCTGTATTCCTTTTTGCCTGCTTTATTTACTGCATTTTTATATTTTCTCCTTTCATCAATTAAGTTCAATATTTCTTCTGTTACCCAAGGAGTTCTACTAGCCCTCGTCTTTTTACCTACTTGGTCTTTGCTGCCTTCACTACTTCATCCCTCAAAGCTACCCATTCTTCTTCTACTGTACTTCTTTCCCCAATTCCTGTCAATTGTTCCCTTATGCTCTACCTGAAACTCTGTACAACCTCTGGTTCTTTCAGTTTATCCAGGTCCCATCTTCTTAAATTCCCACCTTTTTGCAGTTTCTTCAGTTTTAATCTACAGTTCATAACCAATAGATTGTGATCAGAATCCACATCTGCCCCTGGAAATGTCTTACAATTTAAAACCTGGTTCCTAAATCTCTGTCTTACCATTATATAATCTATCTGATACCTTTTAGTATCTCCAGGATTCTTCCATGTATACAACCTTCTTTCATGATTCTTGAACCAAGTGTTTGCTATGATTAAGTTATGCTCTGTGCAAAACTCTACCAGGCGGCTTCCTCTTTCATTTCTTAACCCCAATCCATATTCACCTACTACGTTTCCTTCTCTTAGTTTTCCTACTCTCGAATTCCAGTCACCCATGACTATTAAATTTTCATCTCCCTTCACTACCTGAATAATTTCTTTTATCTCGTCATACATTTCTTCAATTTCTTCATCATCTGCAGAGCTAGTTGGCATATAAACTTATACTACTGTAGTAAGCGTGGGCTTCGTGTCTATCTTGGCCACAGTAATGCGTTCACTATGCTGTTTGTAGTAGCTTACCCGCATTCCTATTTTCCTATTCATTATTAAACCTACTCCTGCATTACCCCTATTTGATTTTGTGTTTATAACCCTGTATTCACCTGACCAGAAGTCTTGTTCCTCCTGCCACTGAACTTCACTAATTCCCACTATATCTAACTTTAACCTATCCATTTCCCTTTTTATATTTTCTAATCTACCTACCCAGTTAAGGGATCTGACATTCCACGCTCCGATCCGTAGAATGCCAGTTTTCTTTTTCCTGATAACGACGTCCTCTTGAGTAGTCCCCGCCCGGAGATCCGAATGGGGGACTATTTTACCTCTGGAATATTTTACCCAAGAGGACGGTATCATAATTTATGCATACAGTAAAGCTGCATACCCTCGGGAAAAATTACGGCCGTAGTTTCCCCTTGCTTTCAGCCGTTTGCAGTACCAGCACAGCAAGGCCGTTTTGGTTAATGTTGCAAGGCCAGGTCAGTCAATCATCCAGACTGTTGCCCCTGCAACTACTGAAAAGGCTGCTGCCCCTCTTCAGGAACCACACGTTTGTCTGGCCTCTCAACAGATAACCCTCCGTTGTGGTTGCACCTACGGTACGGCCATCTGTATCGCTGAGGCACGCAAGCCTTCCCACTAACAGCAAAGTCCATGGTTCATTGGGAAGCCAACTATAGACCAATATCATTAATCCCAACTTTTAGTAAGATATTCGAAAGCATTATCCTTTCTCAGCTAAGTGCCTTTTTCACAAAACATAAACTGCTTGTAGATTCGCTGCATGGCTTCAGAAAAGAGCTAAGTACAACCACAGCAGTTACACAGTTCATCCATGAAGTTTACTGTCTGTTGGACCAGAAGATGCAGATTGCAGGTACATTTTTGGATCCGACAAGAGCTTTTGATACAGTAAACCATAGGGTACTTCTTAAAAAGCTAAAATATTGTAGTACTGGGGATCATGCTGTGAAATTTCTAACCACATACCTGATGAATCATAAGCGAAGCACTAAATTGTCATACAAACTAGATAATAAAATCACGAGCTCCCAGTCCACCAGTGAACCTGTATGACAAGGTGTACCACAGGGCTCAATCCTTGGACCCTTTCTCTTTCTTACATCTATATTAATGACATTGCACAACCCATTAACTCCCATATTGTAAGCTATGCAGATGACATGTCAATCTCATTCTGTGGGAGTGAATCTAAAGAGCTAGAATCTCTTGCCGCTAGTGGTTTAACAGAAGAAAGAAAATACTTCAATGATCAGAGCCCCCAGGTGAATGTCACCAAATCTTAACTACTGACATTTAAAACAGGCGGTTCTCACCACAACAATACAAATAGTGTGTGTAATATCTCTATAACAGAAAATGGTATCCATAAATTCCTGGGTGTGTATGTTGATGAAAATTTGCGGTGGATAGACCACATTAATTTCGTATGCGGAAAAGTCAGTAGTGCCGTATAGCTCCTAGCCGAGCACTGAAATTAGTATATTGTGGAACACTTAACCTGTTTCTCAATTACGGAATTGAACTATGGGGCTGTGCAGCTGATGTACATGTAAAAAGAATACTACTACTACAGAAAATGACAATGAGACATATACGTGGGATGGGACATAGAGATTCATGTCGTGAAGTGTTTGTGCAGCACAAATATCTAACATTCTCTGTACATCTTCAAAATAATCGTATTTTTTATAAGTCAACCAACAGAAGCTATCAAGGGCAGTGATGTACATGATCACAACACTACAACAAAGTGTAACTATTTCCGTAAAAGAACGAAGTTGAAAATGACTGATAGAAGCCCATATATCAGTGGTTTGATTTGGTATAACAAGCTACCAAATTCTCTAAGAATGCACACGGGTAATGTTTTTAAAACGAAATTAAAATCTTTTCTAATAGAAAAATGTTTATATTCTTTCAACAAATTTTAAGATAGTGATTGTAACATGAGGCATTAGCATATCAGTTGTAATGTGATAAATGTAACAAATAGACATAAGAAGCAACAGCTACAGAATATAGTGTATTTTATAAGTGTAAATATAACCATAGGATTAAGTCTGACGTTTGCAAAAGCCATCATTATGATGGTTCCACAGAAAGAAAATGTAAATAGATAGATAAATAAATAAAAAAAGGTATATCACTATTTGATTAAATAATAGTGAAATAAACTTTCATTATATTGTTCTGTTGCCTTGGACAGGTGTTCACCACAGTAACCCCTCCCCCTCAAAAGCATTAAAAAGCACAGTTGCATCAGATCCCAGTCAGCTGCTTATTGGATTACTAATTATCTTGTAGACAGATGCCTCCTTTGATACTGTTCTGCTAGCTCAGAATCTGTGTCATTTTCTTGCACGGATTGCAATTTTCTTACCATCTACCTCTCTGTTTATTTAAATTACTGCTGCTCACTTGTGTATGTCAACACAAATTATCACTGAAGTGATAAAGAAGGAATAGACATGGGCTTGCAGTCGTGAAACAACAATGGAATGTAGCAAAATAGTTTTCTTTGTATATGGCACACTTTATACAAAGGAGATAATCGCTCGAGGGTTAATCAAACTTATGTATCAAATGTTGTATAAAATGACTTGTGGCCAAATGAGGCCCTTATTTATCATCAGTGGGTGCACGTTTTACAGCTGATAGTGCCAAGAGTTGCAGAATGGTGACAGTTTTCTGGAACAGGTGACCGAGTCTTTATATGGTCAGTGGCCACATTCCTCAGGGTCACTTAGTACAGAAAGGTGACAGACACAGTTTGGGATGGTCGACGGAAGTAGCGTTTGCATAGGCGTGAGTGGTACAGCTGCATTTGTTAAGTGTTTGAAATAAATCACATTCCGTGGGACTCGAAATAATCTCACATTGTTCAGGCTCTGCTTCTTTTGTACAGTGTTGAACTTAAGTGTCAACCAGCATTGTGGGTAGTTAATTTGAATTTCTTAAATAATCAGAATTTAGGACAGTGAATCTCTGTGTCAATTAGTCAGTACAGTGCTAAGGACAGATCAGTTATTTTATAGCTGTGAACACAGTCTCATGTTTCCACCTCATTTATTAATTCATTTAATTTATAGTGAGATGCTACCCATTACTGGGGGCTGAAGCCATTTTATCAGTTCAGCATAATAACTTGTGTTGATCACCAGACAATAGTTTAGTGAGAAATTAGTGCAACATCGAACCATTTTATCAGAATTTTATCATTAGTAGTTTAGTACATGATTCTATACTTTCAACTACATTCAACATAGCAGATATGGGAGTTCTGACAATTTACAAGGAACTATTTTACTGTTTTTGTCATAAAAAGTTAATTTGTGCTGCAATTAAGTAGTAGTTTGTGCCTAGTCCAATATGAAGAAAGCACCAGCTTCACTGTTTTTTTTTATTTATTTATTAAATGTGCCTCCAGATGAAGTATAATTAGGTTCATTAAACTAGACCAGAAATTTTGGGGAAGAGTAATGTTTCTTGATCAATCTGTTTGAAAACAACTTTCATCCAACACTGAAATTTACTGTTTCTAGAGATTCAGGGAATCTAGAGAAGTAATGTTCTTTTTGGTTATTTCAGTGTTCAGGCCTATTTGTAGCAGTGGTCACTAAAATATTATTCTGTTATTTGTCATCTGCTTTGTACACTGTGGATACATAAAGCTTGGACTACTTGTCTTGGACCTGCAATATGTGCTGGAAGACAGTGAAAGAGTACAATACATATATTTCTCGAATAAATATGACAAAGTCCTCATATGAAAGTGCCATATATTCTTACAGTTCACTACAATAATCTTCCAACAACATATACTTCATTCTTCAAGAACTCCACCAATATCGACATAATTCAGAATGTGAATATGAATTGACAGTTCTGACTGATAGCTCAAAACAATAACTATATTACGATATTCATTTGTTTTCCAAATTCTGTAGAGTTATTGATTTTTGATTTTTTCCTTTCCTTTTTTTTTATTTTTCTTCTCCTTTGTTGTCTCGCACATGCAAAGTTGGCCAGTGGCACACAGCTGCTCGGATACTTCCTCTCATGATGCTACTGTGATCTCTGTCCAATCTCAAAGACATAGTCAAGTTGTAATATGGCTCATGATACAAACATAAATAATAAATTTGCACTGAACTCATGGTCTACTATACAGGGTTAGTCAAAAAGGACTTTACTACTTTGGAAGAATACAGAAATTTATTGAGATATATTACTGAATCTGTAGATGTGCCATTCTGTAACAGACAACCTCAAAGTTTCACATAAAAGTGTCTCATTTCATTATCTTCCTGTAAATCATTTACATGATGTATGAATTGTCACAACAAAGTTATCATACACGTACAAGTACTACAAACATAATAATGGAATATCACTTTCAAGGCATTTTAAAAGTACAAATTTAGACATAAAATTTTTGGCAATAATTTTCTACGAAATCAAAGTACTCATCTATGTGATAGAAAGTTTTGCTTAAAAGGCAATTTTTAAGCTCAGTCTTAAATTTTACTTCATCTATTACTTCCTTCATGTACACTGGAAGGGGATTGTAAAGTTTTATTCCAAATAACTTACATGCTTTTGCGTTTGTGATGTCCATACCCTATCTACATACAAATTCTTAAGATTTCTAGTTTTATAATTGCGGCAGTACTCATTTTTGTACATAGATTTTTCATATGTGCTTTAGTACACAGAATGCTTTTAGAGATATATATATATATATATATATATATATATATATATAGTGATGGTATTGTGAGTGTTTGTAGCTGTTTGAAAAGGGGCCTACAATGAGCTGTTGGAGAATTGTGTGTTATGATTCGTATAGCTCTTTTCTAAAATTTGAAGATGTCTATTAAGCTTAATTTAGTTCTACCCCAGAACACTTATGTCATGAGACATAATGGACTGAAAGCAAGCAAAATACACTAGTCTAGCACAGTCTGTGCTGCATACTCTAGATAATATCCTCAAAGCAAAGTATGCCGACTTGAGCCTGTGGGATAAATACTTCACATGGTCTTTCCAGCTTAAGATGTGAACAATGTGCATGCCCAAAAACTTTGGGGATTGCACACTCTCTATCTCCTTATCAATTAGTGTTAACTGGAGGTCCATATCTGGGTTGTTTTGTCATACTGTATATAATTTGTTTTACTTAGATTAAGTGTTAACTCATTGGCATTAAACCATTGTATATATTTCAGGAGTATGTCAATTGTGGTGATTAATGACTTTTTTATCATCGCTTATAATTATTCTTGTGTCGTCTGTGAACAACATTATTGTGGTAGAAATATTTGGACAAGTCACTTATATAAAGCAAGAATAATAATGGACCAAGTACACTGCCCTGTGAGATGCCTATTTCCAATTTCTTTGCATCTGAAACCCACATGGTTTTCCGATTTTTTTATGTTCTGCAATGATTTCTACCACCTGAGTTCTATGTTGAAGGTAAGGTTCAGACCATTGCCCCACAACTCCCCTTACACCTATTGCCTCCATCTTGTTTAGTAGAATTTGGTGATTTACTGTATCAAAGGCTTTTTTAAACTGATATCTCACCTTAAAAATTTTCAACCTCAGGAAACACACCTTCACTGAAAGACAAATTGGCAATACAAACCGAGGGCTTTATAATTTGCTGTGCAGTGTTTTTTATTACGGCACATGCACTTCATCCACACCTGCAGACATTGTTGATTTTAAACTCTTTATCACCTTTAATATTTTGTTATCATTTGTGGCAGTTAACAACATACTACATTCTACCTTTTTGGGGCTGTTAATTTCTCATGTTTTTTTTTTTTTACTCCCCCTCAGTCTACTGACTGGTTTGATGCGGCCTGCCACAAATTCCTTTCCTGTGCTAACCTCTTCATCTCAGAGTAGCACTTGCAACCTACGTCCTCAATTATTTGCTTGACGTATTCCAATCTCTGTCTTCCTCTACAGCTTTTGCCCTCTACCGCTCCCTCTAGTACCATGGAAGTCATTCCCTCATGTCTTAGCAGATGTCCTATCATCCTGTCCCGTCTCCTTATCTGTGTTTTCCACATATTCCTTTCCTCTCCGATTCTGCGTAGAACCTCCTCATTCCTTACCTTATCAGTCCACCTAATTTTCAACATTCGTCTGTAGCACCACATCTCAAATGCTTCGATTCTCTTCTGTTCCGGTTTTTCCACAGTCCACGTTTCACTATCATACAATGCTGTACTCCAGACGTACAACCTCAGAAATTTTTTCCTCAAATTAAGGCCGGTATTCAATATTAATAGACTTCTCTTGGCTAGAAATGCCTTTTTTGCCATAGCGAGTCTGCTTTTGATGTCCTCCTTGCTCCGTCCGTCATTGGTTATTTTCCTGCCTAGGTAGCAGAATTCCTTAACTTCATTGACTTCGTGACCATCAGTCCTGATGTTAAGTTTCTCGCTGTTCTCATTTCTACTACTTCCCATTACCTTCGTCTTTCTCCGATTTACTCTCCAACCATACTGTGTACTCGTTAGACTGTTCATTCCGTTCAGCAGATCATTTAATTCTTCTTCACTTTCACTCAGGATAACAATGTCATCAGCGAATCGTATCATTGATATCCTTTCACCTTGTATTTTAATTCCACTCCTGAACCTTTCTTTTATTTCCATCATTGCTTCCTCGATGTACAGATTGAAGAGTAGGGGCGAAAGGCTACAGCCTTGTCTTACATCCTTCTTAATACGAGCACTTCGTTCTTGATTGTCCACTCTTATTATTCCCTCTTGGTTGTTGTAAATATTGTATATGACCCTTCTCTCCCTATAGCTTACCCCTACTGTTTTCAGAATCTCGAACAGCTTGCTCCATTTTATATTGTCGAACGCTTTTTCCAGGTCGACAAATCCTATGAAAGTGTCTTGATTTTTCTTTAGCCTTGCTTCCATTATTAGCCGTAACGTCAGAATTGCCTCTCTCGTCCCTTTACTTTTCCTAAAGCCAAACTGATCGTCACCTAGCGCATTCTCAATTTTCTTTTCCATTATTCTGTATATTATTCTTGTAAGCAGCTTTGATGCATGAGCTGTTAAGCTGATTGTGCGATAATTCTCGCACTTGTCAGCTCTTGTCGTCTTCAGAATTGTGTGGATGATGCTTTTCCGAAAGTCAGATGGTATATCGCCAGACTCATATATTCTACATACCAACGTGAATAGTCGTTTTGTTGCCACTTCCCCCAATGATTTTAGAAATTCTGATGGAATGTTATCTATCCCTTCTGCCTTATTTGACCATAAGTCCTCCAAAGCTCTTTTAAATTCCGATTCTAATACTGGATCCCCTACCTCTTCTAAATCGACTCCTGTTTCTTCTTCTATCACATCAGACAAATTTTCACCCTCATAGTGGCTTTCAATGTATTCTTTCCACCTATCTGCTCTCTCCTCTGCATTTAACAGTGGAATTCCCGTTGCACTCTTAATGTTACCACCATTGCTTTTAATGTCACCAAAGGTTGTTTTGACTTTCCTGTATGCTGAGTCTGTCCTTCCGACAATCGTATCTTTTTTGATGTCTTCACATTTTTCCTGCAGCCATTTCGTCTTAGCTTCCCTGCACTTCCTCTTTATTTCATTCCTCAGCAACTTGTACTTTTGTATTCCTGATTTTCCCGGAACATGTTTGTACTTCCTCCTTTCATCAATCAACTGAAGTATTTCTTCTGTTACCCATGGTTTCTTCGCAGCTACCTTCTTTGTACCTATGTTTTCCTTCCCAACTTCTGTGATGGCCCTTTTTAGAGATGTCCATTTCTCTTCAACTGTACTGCTTACTGCGCTATTCCTTATTGCTGTATCTATAGCGTTAGATAACTTCAAACGTATCTCGTCATTCCTTAGTACTTCCGTATCCCACTTCTTTGCGTATTGATTCTTCCTGACTAGTGTCTTGAACTTCAGCCTACTCTTCATCACTACTATATTGTGATCTGAGTCTATATCTGCTCCTGGGTATGCCTTACAATCCAATATCTGATTTTGGAATCTCTGTGCGACCATGATGTAATCTAATTGAAATCTTCCCGTATCACCCGGCCTTTTCCAAGTATACCTCCTCCTCTTGTGATTCTTGAACAGGGTATTCGCTATTACTAGCTGAAACTTGTTACAGAACTCAATTAGTCTTTCTCCTCTTTCATTCCTTGTCCCAAGCCCATATTCTCCTGTAACCTTTTCTTCTACTCCTTCCCCTACAACTGCATTCCAGTCACCCATGACTATTCGATTTTCGTCCCCCTTTACATACTGCATTACCCTTTCAATATCCTCATACACTTTCTCTATCTGTTCATCTTCAGCTTGCGACGTCGGCATGTATACCTGAACTATCGTTGTCGGTGTTGGTCTGCTGTCGATTCTGATTAGAACAACCCGGTCACTGAACTGTTCACAGTAACACACCCTCTGCCCTACTTTCCTATTCATAATGAATCCTACACCTGTTATACCATTTTCTGCTGCTGTTGATATTACCCGATACTCATCTGACCAGAAATCCTTGTCTTCCTTCCACTTCACTTCACTGACTCCTACTATATCTAGATTGAGCCTTTGCATTTCCCTTTTCAGATTTTCTAGTTTCCCTACCACATTCAAGCTTCTGACATTCCATGCCCCGACTCTTAGAACGTTATCCTTTTGTTGATTATTCAATCTTTTTCTCATGGTAACCTCCCCCTTGGCAATCCCCTCCCGGAGATCCGAATGGGGGACTATTCCGGAATCTTTTGCCAGTGGAGAGATCATCATGACACTTCTTCAATTACAGGCCACATGTCCTGTTGATACACATTACATGTCTTTAATGCAGTGGTTTCCATTGCCTGCTACATCCTCAAGTCGTTGTTCATTGCTGATTCTTCCGCCTTTAGGGGCAATTTCCTACCCCTAGGACAGAAATGCTGTCTCGGGAGTTTCTAAACACATCACGAGACAAAGAACCACCTGATAATGCCGAGTACTCGAATATGCTGAAAGAAGGAATCATTAAAGCAGGACATCAAAATATAGGATATGTAAAAGGGAAAAGGTAAAAAAAACATGGGTCACACAAGAAATGATTTCGAAGATGGAGGAGACAAGAAAATTGAAAAAAGAAAAAGAACACTGAAAATGCAAGAAAGATATACCGAAGGTTAAATAATAAACTGCAAAGAGAAACAGACCGGGCTAGGAAAAAATGGCTAAAAGAGGAATGTGATGTAATTGAAGAACTGGACAGGAAGGGAAGATACGACTTACTATACAACAGAGTGAAGACTATGACATGGGAACAAAATAGAGCAGGAAGTGCTACTGTGGAAATTTTTAGTAAAAACGAAGAGGTAGTGTACAAAGATCGTGACGATGTCCTCCAGAGATGGGAAGAATATCTAAAAGAGCTATATGACACAAATAGGAAAGCAGAAACTCTGAAACTTGAATCACACAACAGTGTAAGTGATGACGAGAAAGGACCAACCGCCATACTGGAAGAAGTAAAGTCTGCCTTAGCTGCAATGAAAAATGGCAAAGCGGTAGGTACAGATACAATACCAGGAGAAATACTAATATGCTTGAACCAAGATGGAATAAGAGAAATATTGAGGTTATGTAATAAAATATATCACAGTGGTGAAAGGCCTGAGGACTTTCTGACAACAGTAATGATTCATTACCGAAAAAACAAGGAACCAAGAAATGGAGCGAACACAGGACAATCAGCCTCATTTCACATCCAGCCAAAGTGATGTTAAGAATAATTAATAAAAGACTTGAAAAAGTAATGGAGGAGAATCTTGGTGAGGAGCAGTTTGGCTTTAGACGGAATACGGGCACCAGAGATGCAATAGGGCTCTTACGAATCTTGGGAGAAAGGTTTATTGAAAAAGGAAGAGTCCTATATATGTGCTTCATCGATCTAGAAAAGGCATTTGACAATGTGGTTTGGGACAAGCTGGCGACTATAATGAGGTAAAAGAGAGTGTATCGGAAAACCAGAAGACATAAACTCATTATATCTTAATCAAAAAGTTTCAGTTAGAGTGAGAGGAGCAAGTACAAACTGGATCAGACTAGGAAAAGGAGTCAGACAAGGATGCTGTCTATCACCTACTATTTTCAACCTCTACTTGGAAAATATGATTGACCAATGCTCATTAGATGCAAAGAAGTAGAAATTGGAGGAAGAAGAGTAGGGTGTTTGAGGTCTGCTGATGACATGGTCCTTCTAGCCACAGGGGAAAAAGAATTACAGGATTTGGTGGACACCATTGCAACTAACGGAAAAAAATATGGAATGAAAATCAACACAAATAAAACAAAAAAATTGGCACTAGGAGAAAATAAAAATTATGCTGAACAGAGAAATACTATAACAGGTACAAAATTTTATGTATCTTGGAAGCAGGATAGACACTGACTGGAAGTGCACCACAGAAATTATAACAAGGATGGCAATGGCAAAAGAGGCGTTTTATAAGAAAAGGAGAATTTTCTGCAGCGGTTTGGACAGAGAACTCAGAAAGAGACTCATAAAATGTCTTGTATGGAGTGTTCTTCTATATGGCGCTGAAATGTGGACTATGGGGAAATAAAAAAAAGAGAAAGGCTAGAGGCTTTTGAGATCTGGACATGGTGGAGGATGGAAAGAATAAGTTGGATGGACAGAGTAAAAAATGAAGAGTGGGAAAGAAAAGACAGTTACTAGATGTAATAAAGAGAAGAAAAAGAAATTGGGTTGGGCATATATTAAGAAAGCATGACGGACTGATAAAAACAGTGTTAGAAGGTTATGTAGAAGGGAAAAGGAAGCGAGGAAGGAAGAGATCCCAGATACTGGATAACATGATGGACGGTACAACATACAGTAGCCTAAGACGGTAGTAATGGACCGCAGAAACTGGAGATGCAAAGGACCAGCTAATATAGCAGATAACTGATGATGAATAACCCAAATAATCGGAAAATACCAAATTCACCGTTTTCCTTTAAGAGAAAATGTCAAGTTCTGAAAAGAATGAGTCAAACAGATGAATAATACTCGAGATCATTCAAGTCAATTGATCAATAACAAAAACTGGGAAACTATTTTCCATCGTAATACCAGCTCAGACCGAAATACGGTAAGAGCTCTCCAAAAAATCAGTTATTTAACAGGTTGAATAATTGTGATTAGCCATGCCCGCATAGGGGATATATAGCCTTTGCCCTAATAATAGAAACGAGCACGTAGCAGTCTCGTCATAAATAGTTGAAATTAATGTTCCTTTATAGCAACTTCAATAATAAAAAAATAAATGCTAAAATTATTAAGTGTGTCTCATAACAACTAATACTACAGAAAATTCAAAATGCAACATAAAATCAAATACCAGTTGTAAATTCGTATCCACACATCTGTTGTTCGAGGTTACCAATAGATGGCAGGACAAGCCTCGTAATGCTAAATGCATATGCGTGTTTCCTTTCCTTGCAAATGCAAATGCAATGGCAGCCCTGTTGGTGACAGTAGAGGGCTGATTTCGTGTATTGTTGGTGGGGAGAAAGTAAAATTTTGGTTACAAAATTCTGAAACGGATTGCTGAGCTGTACCGACTCGTTCCAACAGTCCGTCTAAATAGTTCACGTCATTTTGAGTTAGAGCAATTAAACATTAGAGAGCAAAATGATTATAGACCTGTAAAAGAGGTAGAGGAGGTGGTTAACCGTTGAAAGTAATCAGATTTGAAATATTGTGTGTTTTTTTGTATAATGTGTACGGTTACGATTTGTTTAAGTTTCACTTTGAAGATGCGCAGTTGGAGTTGAAGAGCGACCTGCTGGAAGAGAACTGTTAAAACAGAAAGCAGTTCCTATGAAATTCGAAGTTCTAAATCCTTCGAAATGGAAATAACCAGAAGCAAGGATAGTAATAAAAAAAGGTATTAGTGTAAGTAATACTTTCATCAGTGTCTCACAGATTACAAGTATCCATGTTTTTGATAGAACACAATTGCAATCTTTAATTCTTGACTGTGGAATGTTTGGTAGGCCTATTAAGTGCTCTGAATTAAACGGTGTCGTCCCCTAGTTTAAGTCTCTTCCCTTCCCTCTCTTCCCCCCCTCCTTCCCGTCATGGCGCGGCACGAGTCTCGCATCCTCTTCCAGAACATTCGCTCCTTCCGCTCCAACAAATACCTCCTCATGCACACCCTCTCCCACCACCAGGTCGACACCTTCCTCTTGAACGAAACCTTTCTCCAGCCCCACCATTCTATCCGCACCTCCCCCTATATCCTCCACCGCACTGACGCTCCTGGTCCTCGTGCGCAGGGTGGAGTCGCGATTGGCCACCTTAAGCATATCCCTGTCCGGCCACAACCTCTCCTCAATGACCCCACTGAACACCTTATCCTTCGCGTCTTCTTCCCCTCCCTCACCATTACCTGTGCCACCATCTATGTCCGCCCCACTGCTCCTCTTCCTTATGACTTCATCTCACACATTGACCACACCTTCTCCACCTATGTGATTGCCGCCGACCTCAACATCCATAGCCGCACTCCTGCTGCCCTTCGGCGGTGGCATCAGTTCCTCTCCACACTTCAAGGTGACCTTGTTCCTCTTCCCCAGCACACCCGACCTGAAAGTAACACCACCCCCGATGTTGTCATTGCCTCCGCCAACCTCCTTGGGCGTATCACTGTCGCCGTCCTTGACCCCACAGGTAGCGATCACCTCCCTGTCCTTCTCACCATCACATCTGCAAACCGCCCCCCTCCGGCTCCGCACCCTGCACCCCCTCCCAAGGTCGTCCATGACTATCGCCGTGCCAACTGGGATGCCTACCGGGACTCCATCTCCGCCCAGGTCGAAAGCCACCCTCTTACCTATCACCATCCTGACGACATCAACCACGCCTCGTCCTTCCTTCAGCAGGTAATTACTGACGCCATGGAGGCCCATGTTCCTACTAAAACCATCCACCCACACCGTCCCACTCTCCCTCCGCGGGCTGTCCTCCTCCTCCGTGAATCCCGCCGCCTCTATCGCTCCTTCCTGCGCACTCGTGACAGGGATACACTCCAACGCCACCGCCAAATACAGCGACACGTACGGAACCTTATTACAGCCACGAAACGCCGAGACTGGCGCCAGACCTGCACACGACTCAACGCCACCCTCCCTATCAACTCCTCCAAGTACTGGTCCGCCTTCCATCGTCTTACTGGTTCCCTTTCCGCTCCCCACTACCCCCTTCTCCATAACGATCGCCCACTTCCTGACAACCTCAGTAAGGCCAACCACTTCGCTTCCCGCCTTTCCGAGGTCTTCTCCATCCCCGATGATCCCCACTTTGATTATTCTCTTTTCCCCACGGTCATGGAACGTGCCGATACCTCGGTCGCCCCTCTTGCTCCTAGTCTCCAGTACTTGGGGCAGTTGCCCCCCTCCGACATAAACACTCCCATCACAGCACAAGACATTAAACTTATCCTCCGGTCCAAACGCAACACGGCCCCTGGTCACGACTGTGTCACCTACCGTCACCTTCGCGAAAGCCCCTATTCCTTCCTGACTGTCCTCGCCCATCTCTATAATGTCGTCCTCTCTACTGGCTTCTACCCTGACCTGTGGAAGACCTCCCGCGTCCTCTTATTCCTCAAACCCAACAAACCCCCTTCTGCCGCCTCTTCCTATCCTCCCATCTGCCTCACCTCCGTCTTCAGTAAGGTCTTTGAATCCATCCTCTCCCGCCGTATCCATCAGCACCTTGCTCAACACCACCTCCTCCCCCTTACCCAGTGTGGCTTCCGACCCTCCTCCTCTGCTGACGACCAACTCCTCCACCTTGTTCACCTTCTGTCCCTCCAGCTCAACTCCCGTCGCTCCGCCATTTTTGTTTCCCTTGACCTCCAAAATGCCTATGACCGTGTATGGCATCCTGGTCTCCTCTTTAAACTCCAAACCTACGCCCTGCCTATCAATTTTGTCCGTCTGGTCGCTTCCTTCCTCTCGCACCGTCCTTCCTATGTCACCCTCCACAACACCAACTCCCGTATCTTTTATCCCACGGCTGGCGTCCCCCAGGGTTCTGTCCTCTCCCCTCTCCTTTATCTCTTGTATACAGCTGATATGCCCAAGCCACCCCCACCAGTCCACCTTCTCCAGTATGCTGATGACACCGCCTTCCTGGCTCTCTATCCTACCCTTCAACGGTCTCAACGTACCCTCCAAACCTACCTTAACCAGTTCACCACTTGGTGTAACCAGTGGTTCCTCCGTCTCAACCCCTCCAAAACCCAGGCAATCATCATAGGCCGCACCACTCGCTCCTTCCGCCTCCATGATTTCTACCTCACCCTTTATGGTCGTCCTATCCAACTCACCCCCACCCTGAAATACCTTGGCCTCACCCTTGACCGACACCTCACCTGGACCCCTCATCTCCTGACCATCCAGCAGAAAGCCCATTCCCGCCTCCGCCTTCTGAAACTCCTGTCTGGCCGGACATGGGGCTTGCATCCTTCTACCATCCTCCACACCTACAAATCCCTCATCCGTCCTATCCTCTGTTATGCCAGCGTTGCCTGCATCTCCGCCCCCACCCGCTTTTACACGGCCCTCCAAATCCTCGAACGCCATGCGCTCCGCCTTGCCTTCCGTATCCGCCTTCCTTCCCCCACACGGCTCCTGTATGAACTGATCCCCTTCCCCCACCTCCTCCTGTTCCTCCAACATCTCCGCATCCTTTACATTGTTCGCAGGCTTGATCCCCCCCACCCTCTGGTTTCCTCCTTCCTCTCCACCCCCCGCCCGTTGCCGCGCCTCTATCGCTGTATCCCTCCCTCTCTCCACCTCCACACCCTCCATCTCCTTCGTCAGGGCAATTTCCAACGCCTCCCCCTCCCGGATGACGAACTTCGCCGTGACATCTACCCTTCCTTCCAACTATAACCTGGCCTTGTTCCCCCCCCCCCCCCCCCCACTCCCCAGGGCCCCTTTCCCTCTTTCCTCCTTCTCCCAGAGCGGATTTTCCTCTGTCCTTCCCTCCCCTGAGACCCTGCACGCCATACTTGCCTCTCTCCTTCCCACATCCCTCCCTCCCTGGCCCTCCTCCACGCGCCCCCCGGTCACCTCCCCCATCTCTTCCCCTCCCTCCCTTCTTCAGGTCTCCCCCATCTCCTAGCACCTGGCAGATCCTCTGTGTTGCTCTTCATCAGTATGCCACATCAGTGTTGTTTAGTGCTGTTTCTCGTGTGCGTCAAGAGGTGTGATTTTAATTGTGTCCTGCCTTGAGGTTCGCCGTCAGTGTTACATTATGTGCTATGCCATACGTCGCTACCTTTATGCTCTAGTCATACTGTGCCTCGTGTTCTTTTAACCGTCGCAGTGTGTGGCTTTTTGTGTGTGCTACTTTTAAACAGTTTTTTATCTCCATTTTACAGTCACCCCATTTTTTGTCTATTGCCTTCCATGATGTTCCTCTTTTTTTATATCTATGTTCACCTTATTTCTCTCCTTGCTGTTTTTAAATGTCTTCTATTGTTTTGATCTATGTCTTTCGGCTGAAGAGCAGCGCCTATGCTGCTGCCAGCCCGCCCCGATGGGGAATTGAAATACAATAAAGGAAAAAAAAAAAAACGGTGTCGTCCCTGTTTAAAACACAACTGCAATGTAATTTTACTTTATGTTGATCGTCAGTTCTGTCCTGTCTTGCAGTTTTTCGACAACATGGATTTGTGCATTTTGTGGCTTCGTTTTGTAGTCAGTGAAAGATAGCAAGCGTCTCACCAGACATACCAAGTCATTATGTTATGCATGTGCTGTAGGTGCAAGTGCATTTTTGTGGTTGGGAATGTTGTAAAGAAACAAACCATGATTTCACTGCGTAGTGCATGCGAGTGGTTAAACTGTCATTGATAAAACGAAATACTTGCGACTATAATGTTTAAGATCAGATCTGTTAAAGGCAAGATAGGCCAGGTTCTGGTAAAATGACTGCTGATAGCCCTGCTTAAACTTTGATCGTTATTTGAACATTTTTAATTGTGAAAATAGAGTTGTATAACCACATTTTTAGCCATCAACCCGTTTGAAGGAAGAAACGACAGAATGCAACAAGAGACCTGCACTAAATTACAACTGCAGATACTGTAACTTTCCAGTTCCTGAATAAGGGACTGAAAGCAGTTGAGATTTTATAGTGATTTCACTGTTATCATTAATAAGAAACACCTGCAAGATATCTACAGTAAATGTTATTTACGTGGTATTCAATTTAATGGAAGGCCTATATAAACCATTTTTCTCTTTTCACAGGTGTTGATGATGATGAAAGAGAAGGTAGCTGCAATGAACAGCAAGTTGAACACATTTTTACGTTCAGACCATATCCTTATAAGATACCAAATGAAAATATGATTTGCTCTGTAAGTGAAATTTTTTGGTGGTACAAATGATTATGAATTACAGAGGAGCACCAGTTACCCACTGCTGTTGGCAAGAACACTGTGGAAGAGGACTGAAGCCAGATACAGAATTTGTTGAAGGTGATAAAGGTTTAAAAAGCTATATATGCGATTCGTATGTGAATAGTTGAGCAGAGCTGCAGCTTCCGGGCCATGCTTTGGTTTTTGTGGTGTGAGCTTCATGGTAACTAGCCTGTGAATCAGCCCAACAAATGAATTATTTTTCATCTTAAAACCATGTTTAGAGTTTTTTGAACAAAACTGTGGTTACGAGAAGTGAACTGGACATTAGGAAGTTGTTTAAAAATCAATCTGGAGCTTTCTAGTGTCTGTCCATCCTAACATTCTCGCTGCCTGCATACGTCAGTGTTGTCAGGCTCCTGTTCAAAAAACACATACTACGCAACTGTTTCTCCAGTTTAAATCCCTGTTAGAAGATACCATTTGTGATGCTCACATTATTGCTGTGTCTGTTTTTGGTCTTAGATTGTTGCTTTCCTTACAAAGTTTTCATGTAGTTTGCATTGCTGCTATTTAGTCATTCTCAACATTTATTATGTGTATAATTTGTTTCAATGTGAGGCAGTTAACAGGTGTGATGTTCAACAGTTGGTATGAATTATAATTCGGGTTTAATATGAGATGGGCACTGTTGGTTGCAACTGATTCCAAGAGAGTGGCTGAAGCTGAAAAGTGGGATCTTGGGGCAACTAAAGGTACCATAATAACAAGGAGAAATAGGAAGAACAAGTGAGAAGATGAACACTTAAACCAAGAGAATTATGCAACTACAGAGCATATTGTGAACAAAAGAGCTGAGTATATCAGTTTATGTTAAATTTTCCAAGAATTAAATTCTCTTAAGTTTTTATTCATTTAATTATGTGTGAATTGACCAGTTAGGATCATACAACAATTTCATTTCCTCTCTGTGTGATGTTTCTTCTTTCTCCATTACTCCTGTATATGGACGCTGAGCTGTTGCTTCTGTTCATCCATCCAGGCTTTTCCAGTCTTGATTCTTCTTTTCATGTGTAGTCATGGTCCACAATGTATCCTTATTTTACATCTGAACTTCCTGAATGTTAACATTTCCAGATCTTTACAAGCTTCCTCAATCCTTATCGTTGTTGTGTTCTTGTTCCACAGGTAGTCGAATATCCTTTTGGATAGTCTGGTTTTGTCCATTCAGTACAAGTGTCCTAGAGATGATTACCTCCTCTAGTTTGTGGTCTCTGAAATTTTCTCCACCTTATTGTAGATTTCATTGTTGCTCCAAAATTTCCGACCAGTTACAACCTGAGTTTGACCTATGATTTTCCCATAATACTCATCTTCCTAGTAAGTCCAGCTTTTCCAACTTGTAATTCATTGAGGCATTCACTGGCATACAGGCACACTTTTTTTACCACAACATTGTAGTGCTGTATTGTGACATTCCAAGAGATGCACTTTTTGTTTTAAAAGTTTGTAGTAAATCCATAAGCTCTCTGCATTTGCGAGCTCTGTTCCCCCACAGAGGCTTTCTCCAGTCCGTTGTCTTGTATGGCTTCACCGAGGTATTTGATTTTTTTTACCCTCTAAATCCACCCAATCTCCGTTCCAAGGAATTGTGGTCCATGTTTCTCACTTGTCATGACTTTGGTCTACCCTTTAGAGATCCTAAGTCATGGCATGTCATGCCGGGACTGATTAGCTGAACAGTTCGCTTTCTTAGGAATTCACACACACTTCCTGTTTTGCCAGGCATCCTCTCTAGTAGGTTAGTGTGTGTGGCTGCTTCTCCTAAGTTCTCTGGAAGTGTCACAAAATCATCAGTGAAAGCCAAGCAGTTGACTTTAGTTCCGCCTGACTTTCTTCCTAGACAGATTGGGCCAATCCCTCGATTTTCAAGTTCAGAATTCCAAATTCTCACAATCTTCTCCAGGATACAGTTAAACAGTATTGGTGATAATCCATCGCCCTGTCACACACCTGTTCTCCCATAAACTTCACTTTGGAAGTTGTGCCTGTTAAGATGTATGTGATAATGTTTGACAGCTTGTTTCTGACCCCAAGTTCTGTGCAGATCCTATCTAGAGTCTCTTTATCCACTGAGTGAGTTATATTCAGCGGTATCCTTGTAGATGACAGGGTGTAGTGACATGCCTCTGTAGTTGTTTACAAGTAGGAGGTACCTTTCTTATGGAGTGGGTAGATCAGTGCTGTTTTCCATTCATCTGGCATTCTTACTGTCTTCCATATTTGCTGAAAAATTTGGTGTTGGTCATCTAGGATTTCAGTTCTTCCCATTTCAGCATTTCTGCTGATATCGGGTCTTTTCTACTGGCCTTGTTGTTTTTGAGACTTTTTTAGGGCTTCCTTTGTTTCTTCTTCTGTTGGTGGTATGTCATCCTCTAGGTTTTGAGGAGGAGCCAGAAGTTCCAGTTTGTTGGTTGGAGGTGGGCAGTTGAGCAGCTTGTAGAAGTGTCTGATTAGTAGAGTGCAATTTTCTTCATTATTCAATCCAATTTTGTCCTGTTCATTTTTGAAGCTTACACTTGGGAGCTGGTATCCTTTGAGCCTGTCTTTGAAAGTTTGAAAGAAGTCTCTGTAGTTGTATGTGTAACTGTTCTGGATATTTTATAATTTTTATTTCTCAAATGATCGTTTGGCTCTGCAGAATATCCTTGCTGTTTGCTTTCTTTGTTTTGCTGAATTGTTCCATGTGTTGACTCTCTTTTCGAGTGCTTTCTCACATTCTTTATTCCACCAGATTAACCATTTTGTCTTTGCCTGACAGTGTTTTCTTTGCGGCATCATTGATCTCTGTACGGAGTTGTTACCAGGTCTCACTTCTAGAGGAGCGGATTTCCTCTCTGAAGTTATTTGGAATGTCTCAGTTGATGTTCATTGGGTTGCTCTTATACTTGACCACTTTGGTGTGAGAAAATGCATTTTAACTTTGTACAGTTGAATTTACTGTCTGATTACTTTAACATTCATCACTTGTCTAGTGTTTTTCCTGGTTATTGCTACATGGCCTCATTGGAATTCTCCTAGGTTGGGATTTGGAGATACCCAAGTCTTTGCTTTTCTTGGGACTTTCCGAAAATGAGTTGACATCACATTAAACTGGAAAGTTTTTCAGAGTCCAATGAGTATTTCTACTGTCTGATTTGTTCTTCCGTGTGCTGAGCAGCCTCTTGCTATGTCTTTATATTTTCTTTCTCTCTCGATCTGTACGATGAAGATACCTAGAAGGATTTTCTACTGTTCACAGGTATCCTGGAGATTTGTTTCCAGTAGATCACAGAAGTCGTCTACTTTTTGGAGGTTGTTCTTGTTGTCTTTGTTAATTGGATTTTGGCAGTATATGGGAGTATATTTCTTGTTTATGGACTTGATTGTCAGTATGGATAACCATCCAGATTTTGATGAGAAGCTCATGACATTGTTAACTATGGTTCTGTTTAGGTAAAAGGTACTACCCAGGAGAGGGGTGTAATGATTATCTTTATTGCTGGCTTTCCTTTGAATGCTCTACGGTGTTGTGAGTCCACAATGAGCTCATCTAGGAATCTGGCCTCTAATACAGCCAACATGTGAATTTCGCATTTATACAGGAGCTTTTCCAATTTTTATTGTTTTCCGACTCGGAGGAGTGAATTTACATACGGTCCCAGTGTAGTATTTCTTTCCGAATTTCAGTTTGGAAGGTGACTTGACTTAATTCCTTTGGCCCCTATGGGGGCATAGGGCATCCAGGAGAACTCGCCATCCGTCTCTGTCTTTCGCCATTTGCCTCAATTCTGCCCAGGTCTTGCCAACTCTTTTTGCTTCCCCTTCCACTGTCCTCTTCCATGTGCCCCTTGGTCTTCCTCTCTTCCTTGTTCCCTGGGGATTCCATTCCAATGCTTTTTTCTCGATGGCTCCATCTGGTTTTCTCAAGGTGTGCCCCAACCAGCCCCACTTTCTCTCTCGTATCTGGTCTTCTATAGGTATCTGGTTTGTTATTCGCCAGAGCTCCTCATTACATATTTTTTCTGGCCACCAGATATTCATGATGCGTCGAAGACATCTATTTATGAAGATTTGTAACTGGGTTGTTATCTTTTTATCCATTTTCCAGCTTTCACTGGCGTACAGAAGGACAGCCTTCACATTTGTATTAAAAATACGGATTTTTGTTTTGTATGTGATATTTCTATTTTTCCATATTGGATACAATTGTATGAAGGCAGCATTTGCCTTTTTAATGCGGTTTCTCACGTCATCTCCAGCTCCACCATCTTCCGCCACTACACTTGGAAGGTAATAGGTACTATTCACTGGAGAGAAGACTGGACACTAATGTACTATCTACAGGAAGGAAGATATGTACTGATTAATTATAAAACAGTGGCCTTAATTTTGATTATCAGGTGTAAATATTAGTAGAATAAAAACTTGTTCCTGAAATGACATGAGTGTGGGCTGCTCTCTTGATAGATATGTCATTAAGGTGTCCATAAAGTTTCAAGCACCTAAGTAAATTAGTCAGTGCATAGATTCCAAGTAATGATTGGCATATACGAATGTAATTTTATGATCTTCACAAAAAATTGTAATAAAGGAAATGAGAGAACTAATGTTATTAATTGCATATCACTTTTCAGCAACAATCACTCCTGTTGTCCTAAAATTTTCATCATATTAAGAGTTTGCCTTTTTTGTGTGAGCCATGTAAACTTTGTGAAAATAGTTAGTATTTCTCTATCCGTTCACAAGAAGTTAATTTATGCAGGTTGTGGCATCATTTTTAACTGGTAACTTTGCAGACCCAAACAGTTTTCGGAATAGCCTGTCGAATGCTGTTGATTGTTTGCATGATCAAGGAATATTAGTGATATGTATGTAAAGTGATATGGGTGATAGCAGTGTTATCATATGTGGAATTCTTAGAGTCCTTTGTTGTCTTAACAAATGAATTCATTCTAGTTTTTGTTACATTATTAATTTGGATTATTATTTCAAGAAAGAGAGACAGTAAACAGTACATTATTGCATAATTAAGAATAGACATTTTAAGTCTGCAAGTATATCATAATTTCAAATCTCCACAAAAATATAATTTCAGATGTACATTCAGAACTAATACTTATCATTTCTGATATTGAAACTAAAATATTTTACGTTTATCTAGAAATATAGCATACTAAAATAAAATTAGATGAAAGTTTTCGGAAAAGCAACTGAGATAATATTCACCTGTCCAAAATTTGGAAGCTAATAGTGGTATCAACAACTGCTGTTGAGGAAAATTAATGCTAGGGAAGGATGTCCCATTAGAGGTTGATTGTTTATCATAGTATTGTTTAATAATCTAAAATGTATAATGCAAGTGCTCTTAGAGATTTTTGGTAACAATGTTAAACAGCAACTTGTTGTTATATAGTAGCATACATGTTAACAAATTCCACTTCTTTTCAGAAATACTTTTCTCACTATTGCCAGTCTTCATTTTATATACCCTCTTGCCAGGTATCTCCCCACAACATGTTTGAGCTTGTTCTACATACGATGGAAATTTTCCAGTACCAAAATGCTTTCTGAGTATTATTCATTCTTGAAGTGAATTCAAGTGCAAAAGATTTTTAATGGTAATGAAGTTGGTGAAAAATAGCTGAGGAAAATTCACAAGCTATATGAGGCCTCAACTCTTGTAAAGCATGGTAAATGATGAACAATTTCATAACATTACTACATCTGTATTTGTGTCAAGACTTCCATGTGTTTGAAGATAGATCATCTGAGGACAGATTTGAGCTAATTAGCTTCCATTGTCTCCCTCCTCAGTTCCATATTTAGCCATACAAGGAAAATCTTAAGTGCAAAATAGCTGTGCCTGAACTATTTCAGATCAGAATGGAATAGACTCGAGGACAGTATCTCTGTTCAAAAACTTGTATAAAGTAAATAAATGCCTTTCACATACGAAAAAAAAGAAAATAGCACATTTTAGCAGGAGGAGTCAGTTGGAGTGGAATAGACCTATCAAAGTGAGAGTGAGCACCAAGTCCCTGTACAATCATATCAAAGTAAATATCTCCAACCACATAAAAAAGTGAAGGCACCAGTTCAGAATCACTTAACTAGGGATTTTTCATCGATGACCATGATGACTTAACTTTACTTAATAACTTGGTCTTTGTTTCTATCAATTATATGAGGTATTTGCTTTTCTGCTGTGTGCTACATCCGACTGATAGTTCAGTAATGCCACTGTAAATTAAATAAATATTTGTCTAGGAACTGTGCAGAATTTTGAGCTATTAATGTGTTTATGGATCATTTAATGTGAGTGAAAAAAAAATCAGTTGTTGTGTGCCTGTCTGATCAATTAAATTTTTAATTGAATGACCACCACCTCAGAACAAAATACTCCTATCTACTGTGATTAGCATCAGTTATTTTGCCGCTGACAGCAAAACTTGCCTGCTGTTTTAGTGTCTCATTTCCTAATCTATTTATCTCAGCATTGCCTGATTTACTTCGAGTACATTTCATTACCCTTGTTCTTCTTTTGTTGTATTCATCTGAAACCACTTTTCAAGACACTGCCCATTCCATTCAACTGCTCTTTCGTGTCCTTTACTGTTTCTGACAGAATTACAAAGGCATCAGCAAAATGCAGAGTTATTATTTATTCTCTCTAAACCTTAATTCCCTCTGCAAATTTCTGCTCGGTTTCTTTTACTGCTTGCTTGATATGCAGACAGAATAACATCAGGGAGAGACTGCAACATTATGTCCTCACTTCTCAGCTACTGATTCCCTTTCACGTCATTCAACTGTTATAATTGCAGTCTGGTTTCTGTACAAATTGATAATACACTTTTGCTCCATCTACTTTCACCTTCAGAACTGAGCTGCTTGTGTTCTTACTACTTCTATGGAGAGCCTCTCCCTAATATTTTACGTGAAATATGGAGATGTAGGAGTCTGTTGTTAGCTTCATGAGGTTAATCATGCACACAGTTATTGAATTAAGCTCCTGCCGTTTCATTACACTGAAGTGACATAAGTCATGGGACAGTGATATGTACATATACAGATGGTGGTAGTATTTCGTATACAAGGCATAAGAGGGCTGTGGACTGGCAGAAGTGTCATTTGTTCTCAGGTCATTTATGTGAAATGATTTACAAAGTGGTTATGGCCGTACGATCGGAATTAAGACTCTGAATGTAGAATGGCAGTTGGAGCTAGATGCGTGGGACATTCAGTTTTGAAAATCATCAGCAAACTCAATATTCTGAGATCCACAGTGCTAAGAGTGTGCCGAGGATGCCAGACTTCTGGCATTACCTCTGACTACAGACAACGCAGTGGCTGACAGCATTCACTTATGGACAGAACAGTGCCATTTTCTTAGTTATCAGTGCTAACATACAAGCAAGACTACATGGAGTAACTGCAGAAATCATGTGGGGTGTATGACAAATGTATCCATTAGGACAGTGTGGCGAAATGTGGCATTAATGGGCTACAACAGCACACAATTGATGCAAGTGTCTTTGCTAACCGCACGAAATTACCCGTGCTGCTCCTCCTGAGCTCGTAACTGTATAATTTGGACCCTCAATGACTGGAAAACTGTGTCCTTGTCAGATGAGTCCCAATTTCAGTTGGTAAGGGCTGATGGTAGGATTTGAGTGTGGCACAGAGGCCAGGAAGTCGTGGAGACACATGAAATTTTTAGTATGAAGCCATTGGTATATATATAAAATGTTGAAATGTAATACAACATGAGATACAGAGACAAATACATTTCAGTACAAGTGATTTTATAAATAATTTATAACTTTTAAAGCATTCACCCCACCAAACACATCAGGCACTCAGTTTTTAGATGTCAATAAGATGTATCGACAGAAGTACATAGTAACTGATAATTAAGTTATGGAGACATTCTAATTTCAAAATTAATTAAAATCTGCACATCTTTTGAATGAAGACAGATACACCAACAGCATGGCAGTATGTGTTGGTAAGGATTACTGTTCCACACACATACCACTTGGATATTAAGATTTACTATTTTTATTGCCTATTTTCACTTCATTTTTTGCCCATGATTTAAATTTCCTTGAAATTTAAAGAATTCTCATAACAGCAATGCAAAGAAGAGACAAAATCCTATTTTAACAACAAGAACAGGTGCATGGCACATTTCATATGCGTGTAAGTAATGTCCCGGGCATAAGTATGTATGAGCAATATCGCAGTTTACTTTTAGTGTAATTAAACAATGATAAAATAAGCTTACACTACAATTCCGAGCTAAAGAAACTGTGTGATAAATTTGGCCATGTGCATTTGATAGTCTTAAGTAAAGTGAATCATGACAAACACACAAAACACTGATTCCACTTAAATAGCAAAGGGGAGGCCAAGCTAGTTTCCCACATAAGCAAACTGTGTGAGAAAGACAGTGTGGAGGAAGCTCCAATTGCTCTGGGCTACAGCCATGAGACTTTTTTAGAATAAAGGACCATAATAATAGTTTTCAGGGATGTATATCTGATATGACTTAAGTCCCGTTCATACAAAGAAAAGCCAGACTGTGAAATAAGTGATCAGCCATTGCAGGTGAGTTCTAAAAAACCAGTGTATGCAAAATGTCGGAAAAAGTGAACTCAGACAATTTTGATTCACACAAGATGGCAAATATACAAGAAGGGATAACACCCTTAAAGTTAATGCACTTAAATGTGCAGAAACAAACTAGACATTCTACAAATATTCATAGAGGAACACTTGCCACATGTACTAGTAATAACGGAACACAGGCTAAAGTGCAGTGAAATAATATATTATATATTAGAAGGTTACATACTAGCAAATAGTTATTGTAGAAAAAACCATAAAGGTGGTGGTGTGGCAGTTTATGTTAATAAGGATATAGAAGCTAAAAAAATTTCCTTTCTTGAACACCACACCAAAGAAGGATCAATTGAAATGACAGGTATTGTACTCCACAATAATGATCTCAAGTTACCAAAGCATAAAGTGATTGGAGTTTATAGGCCACCAAATGCTAATGTAATGCTGTTTATGAATAAACTTAGTAGTGTTGTTGGTCAGGGTGGTTCTGATGACCTTACTGTATTAGGTGACTGTAAATATAGATGCAAACTCAACTAGTATAGTAAACTTCCAACTCAGTGATGTACTGACCTCATACAATCTTGTAAATATATTGAAACCTGACACCAGAGGGACGGACATGTGTTCCATTATAATAGATTATGCTATAATCAAAATGATATTATAGATAAGGTAAATTACAGTAACTTAGAATTTCTTTATTCTGACAACTTCTGTCAGGTGATAGAATATAAAAATTCAGTTTTGCCTAAAATAACAAAAATTGTGCCACAGAAACGAATGCTGAATACCTCAAATATTAATGCTCTTAAAGACAAACTTGTGAATGAGAAATGGGATTCTGTGTACCAGGTAAAGGGGTCGGAAGAGATGTGGAATGAATTCTACTCAACCCAACTGCATCATTATGAATATAGTTGTCCAGTCAGAGAAATCCAGAAGGTAGTTAAACACTGTGTAAATGGAAGTAATCCTAGACTAAAACTCCCAACAAATCTGATTAGGCTCATGCAGCAAGTACATGATATAAACAAGCTTTATAAAGCTGCTACTATGCAGGTTTTCAAGGAAAAATACAATAGGGCCAAGCAAACTTTTAAAACTGAAATTGTTAACCTAAGGAAGCAGATAAACAGCAAAACAATAGAAGAGTCTGACAACATTAGCAAAGCACCTTGGAAGCTGACTGAAAAATACCGAAAAGGTCCCAACAAGGTGAACATGGAACCACTCAGCATAAGACATGACAGTAACATTATAAAAAAACCCAGATACTATATGTAATATTTTTAATAACTACCACATTACTGGCGAACAATCAATCCATGTTATAGATTCACAGATAGAGACCCGATGCCATCTCACCCAGTGTATCGAATTTGAATTTTGGAAGTGGATGAGCAGGAGGTTTGCAGGGCAATATACATGTTAAAGAAAAAATTCTCATCCAGATGGGATGGCATATCCAGCACTATTACTAAAGTGTGCTTAAAAGAAATCTCTAAACCTCTTACTCACCTGATTAATTGCAGCATTTGAGAAAACATGTAACAAACGGTTCTAAAAATGAGTGTAGTGAAACCAACGATAAAAAATGGAAGTAAGGAAGATGTCTCCAACTATAGATCAATATCATTAATTCCCACTTTTAGTAAGTTATTTGAAAGCATTATCCCTTCTCAGCTAAGTGCCTTTTTCACAAAACATAAACTGCTTGTAGATTCGCAGCATGGCTTCAGAAAAGAGCTAAGTACAACCACAGCAGTCACACAGTTTTTTTTTCAAAGGCCGTTGGCCATCTCGCTGCTCTGTTGAATACGCATTGAATACTAATCGACCGGTTCGACATATTCTCGGCAAAAATATCATTGCTGGAAAAACGAAGAACAAACGAAACGACCACGAAACGCGACTCGCGACCCGCTACAGAGCACAACGGACCTCTCCGACCGCGGGGTGCTTCTTAGCCAAAAGGCCGAGAAGCGATAAGGAAAAAACTGCAGTGGAAGGGCCCAAACGCTTGCAGCGTGTGCGCTCCACATGCAGGAGTGACGCACGGTGGTACGGGTCGATATGGCAACAGGCGACCGTCGAAAACATCGCAAAAGCAAATGCCGGAAGGAACGACAATTCACGAAAGCACTCATCACCAGCCCAGTACTACCCTCCATGGCGAAGAGTAAACTGCGACTCCCATTTGAACGCCGCTCGCTGCCAGGGCAGTGGAGAAGCTGTGAGGCCGCCCCACAGCAGCGCTAGCCCGGCGCGAGCTACACTGGCACGTGGCCGGCACGAGCTACACCTAGCCGAGTGCTTACATCGTCCACTGCCTACTGCACATGTGTGTGTGCACACGTATTCTGCGTGCGACGACGACGACGACGTTCGCGAGGAGCTAAGGATATAACTCCAAAAAATGTAATTAAAATTATCTGTGGCCGGACCATATGTGACGTTTTAAGGGAGAGGGTAAGAAGTCACTCCAATCCTGGGAGTGGAAAGGCTTACCTTAGGGGGAAAAAGGACGGGTATACACTCGCACACACACACATGTCCATCCACACATATGCAGACACAAGCAGACATATTCAAAGACCTTTGCAAGTGGTCCAGGATATGGTAACCACAGGTCATTAGCGATATTTAAAAACCAAATATGTCTGCTTGTGAGATGTCTGCTTGTGTCTGTATATGTGTGGATGGATATGTGTGTGTGTCCGAGTGTATACCCGTCCTTTTTTCCCCCTAAGGTAAGTCTTTCCGCTCCTGGGATTGGAATGACTCCTTACCCTCTCCCTTAAAACCCACGTCCTTTCGTCTTTCCCTCTCCTTCCCTCTTTCCTGATGAGGCAACAGTTTGTTGCGAAAGCTTGAATTTTGTGTGTGTGTTTGTGTTTGTTTGTGTGTCTATCGACCTGCCAGCGCTTTCGTTCGGTAAGTCACATCATCGTTGTTTTTAGGCCGGCCGGAGTGGCCGAGCGGTTAAAGGCGCTACAGTCTGGAACCGCACGACCGCTACGGTCGCAGGTTCGAATCCTGCCTTGGGCATGTATGTGTGTAATGTCCTTAGGTTAGTTAGGTTTAAGTAGTTCTAAGTTCTAGGGGACTTATGACCACAGCAGTTGAGTCCCATAGTGCTCAGAGCCATTTGAACCATTTTTTTTGTTTTTAGATAAAATATTATTCTGTTATTTGTCAACTGCTTTGTAGACTCTGGATACATAAAGCTTGGACTACTTGTCTTAGACCTGCAATGTGTGCTGGAAGACAGTTAAAGAGAACAATACATATATTTCTCGAATAAATATGACGAGGTCCTCATATGCATGTGCCATATATTCTTACAGTTCACTACAATAATCTTCCAACAACATATACTTCATTTTTCTAGAACTCCACCAATATCAACATAATTCAAAATGTGTTTATGAATTGACAGTAGTGACTGATAGCTCAGAACAATGACTATATTTCAATATTCATTTGTTTTCCAAAGTCTGTAGAGGTATTGCTTTTTTTGTTTCCTTTTTTTCTTCTCCTTGGTTGACTCACACATGGAAAGTTGGCCAGCGTCACTGTCCAATCTCAAATGGCTCATGATACAAAAATAAATAATAAATTTGCATGGAACTCATGGTCTCCTGTACAGGGTTAGTCAAAAAGGACTTTACTACTTTGGAATAATACAGAAATTTATTGAGATATTTTACTGAATGTAGATGTGTCACTCTGTAACAGACAACCTCAAGTTTCACATAAGTGTCTCATTTCATTTCATTATCTTCCTGTAAATCATTTACATGATGTAGGAATTGTCACAAGAAAAATATCATACAAGTACAAATACTACAAACATAATAATGGAATATC
The DNA here is from genome assembly GCF_023898315.1 of Schistocerca nitens. Lineage (NCBI taxonomy): Eukaryota > Metazoa > Arthropoda > Insecta > Orthoptera > Acrididae > Schistocerca > Schistocerca nitens. Next base: position 56,056,620 of record NC_064624.1, read on the forward strand.
ACTTTAAGGCATTTTAAAAGTACAAATTTAGACATATACATTAAAATTTTTGGCAATAAATTTCTACGCATTCAAAGTACTCATCTATGTCAGAAAGTTTTGCTTAAAAGGTAATTTTTTAAGCTCAGTCTTAAATTTTACTTCATCTATTAATTCCTTCATGTACACTGGAAGGGGATTCTATAGTTTTATTCCAAATAACTTACATGCTTTTGCGTTCGTTATGTCCATACCCTTTCTACATACAAATTCTTACGACTTCTAATACAGGGTGTATACGACCCGGGACAACCGGGAGATACGGGAAAAACCCGGGAATTTTTTCATCCGGGAGAAAACCAGGAAAAACCTGGTAATTTTTTAGAATTCCGGGAATTTTTCGTTGTTTTTGTTTTCAGTTAATTTTTGTAATTTTGACTGGTAAGAACTGATACTCTAACGAAGGATATTACTGTATCCCTCTACTACAGATAATACTGCAGCAATAAGACATGAACGAGAGAAAAAACGAAAATAAAACATAAATTGCAAAGGAAATGAACCATATACAGCAACAAGACACAGTGCTCATACAAGCGTCTACCACCAGCAAAATGAGTCAATGGCTTTAGGAAGACCATGCGATGCTTCATAACAACAAATTGCCTGCGACGAGCGTGCCATCACAACCGTTTACATTAGATTCGTTTTAGCAGTTACGAGCGGGATCAAGCGCATGCGCAGTTGAGTAGTACCTTCTCTCGCTTCTGGCTACAGAAATGTGGCTGTTGGCTGTGTAAGCAGTCGCAGCAAGCATCTAGATGCTACTGGGAAAAATTTTACTGGAGCGCCCAAGTTGCCAGATTAATGCATGCGCAGAAGGTCCAGATCTAGGAGGGGGAGGGGTGTGGGCAAATTCATATTCTTGAGGGGGAAAAAACGTTGTTTCACAAAGCGGCTAGCATCGAGCACACTTAAGTCTATCGATTATTCGTATGACTTTGAAACGCATCCTTGTCGCTTTTTGAACACATTATAAGTTGATTTCTGAATGAATCATAAGTTGATTTGTGAATGCGTGCATAGTGTACATGATGACTCTGTCAGGGCAATCCTCGTCGAATGTAGAAACAAATTTTCCTACAGACAAAAGCGGCTATACGAGCTGACCGGAGGAGAGCCGAATGGCTGAATGCCAACTGCTGTCTGATTGATTGGGTTTGCGAATGATGAGCATTGTTATAATTATTAGCGAAATCCATACATTCAGACTACAGAAGTGGAAATAAACGAATAACAGGTAATAAAGATTACATATTCCCTTCTCGGTGTACTGAAGAAAATGAAATGTTGACGGAAAATTTTTGGCCAGATCGCTATACTAGTAAGGGCCAGTTGCACAGTGCCCAGCTAGCAGCCGCTTTAAGTTCTAATCTGGAAGAAGTGCGGAAAATACGTTGTACGAACATGTAACAACGCCTAACCAGAGAATAATCACGGAATAACTAAACCGGTGATTCTAGCAGAGTTAGTGAAGTTAACCTGTTTGTTAGAATGAGGAAGGAGAAGAAACGGGGACATTACACAAATTATGGAACAATATGACGATTCCAAGTTTGTATAAAAATTCCGTACTACTACTTTTCGATCATGTTTGAGAAACTGGAGCGTATGAATGAAGTGTGAAACTATCCCCTAACGTAAAGCTTTTTGCTTGTAGTAGGCCTAATAGGCATTTGATATTGGTACTCTGTGAATTAAATTCTGTCGTTACAAAAAAGACCGTTTGTGCCAAAACAGTCTCGTTCATTTAGTGTATGTTACAATTGTTGCCGTGACAAAATAGACGTAATTAGATCGGGAAACCACACCTGTCTTGGGCCCTATTTGTATTAACAGCTATTTCAGTATTAGAGAGCAACATTTCGATTTTTCATGTAGCAAAACGTTTGATGAACTTTCGCAGAAAGGAAAGCACGCCATATAAAGCTGTAGCAAGATTAGAGAGAAAAAAAATTCTAGGGGCTAAGGATTGTATATTGTCTTGCTTGTCTCGTGTCTTTACTGGGTCTTTGTGTCCTATATTTAATTTTATGTCACACAAAGCAGCAAGTTGTTAGCTGATAGGGAATAAAGAGTGCATATTTTCTGAAGAGTTCTTTTTTTTTAATAAAAAAGAGGGACAGGATTTCAAACCGGCTGACTGTAAGCAGGAGAGGCACCAAAGGTCATTTTAATTTCCGCTGTCCTGAATATGGTTTGATGGCATCCATTACAAAATATACATGTTTCAATTCCACAGAGCGAAGTGCAGTGGCGTGCGATAGAAGAATTCTGTGTGAGGAGGCGAGGCACTGCACTTTGGCACACTTAGACCAAATAACGTTTTACATTTCCTCGAACACATATGTTTTCAGACTCTTCAGAAAGCTGAGCGCTACAAAATGAACATATTTTTGAAAATTCGTTTTTTTTGCAATTTTGTACGTCCTGTCTCAAACGCTTGGGGAGTGACGGGGTATTGCCCCGGTTCGGAAATATCATAAACCGGGGGCCGATGCGCAGAGCAGTCTGAGTTATAGTGAGTAAGTGGGTAGTCTCCACATGACCCGTGTTTACATTTAGTGATTTTGCTGTTTCCTCGTCGCTTACTGCTCTCACGTGCCGGCCGGTGTGGCCGAGCAGTTCTAGGCGCTACAGTCTGGAACCGCGCGACCGCTACGGTCGCAGGTTCGAATCCTGCCTCGGGCATGGATGTGTGTGATGTCCTTAGGTTAGTTAGGTTTAAGTAGTTCTAAGTTCTAGGGGACTGATGACGTCAGTAGTTAAGCCCCATAGTGGTCAGAACCATTTGAACAATTTTTTTGCTCTCACGTCAAATGAAAACAAAACAGATTTCTGGGACTGGGAGCTATCAAGTGAATTAAAATACATTCACATAATTATTGAAGGCTAAAATGTGTTGGTAGTTGCAGATTTTATTTTATTTCCACCTTCCTGACAGTCAAGCAGTAATTGCCTTGCACAACAATGAAGTTATTTTTGTCAGTTTGCTAAGGAAATTTTCTTTTATTAATCTTTTCCGCTGACACAGACAATATATTTGAAACGAAGTGTTTAATTCCACACAGTGTTCGCTGCATTTCAAGTGCGCGTTTTCAACTTCTAGCACGTATGGCGCTATGCCATAACAAACAACCAATCATGAGATAACGCAGTATTGGCACTCCAAGAAAATTTACATCCCGAAAACCACATTGATAAGCTTAATATTAGGTCGGGGCCTACTTCACTGGGAATCTGGACATATGAATGTGCACTTTAAATGTGCACATTTTAGTATGGGTCACGAAATTCCAATGCTCTTGGAGTATCCTCTGATGTCTTGTTTCTTTTATGACATAATGTAAGATCTTTGAATGTTTTGCACGTACGAACATAAGGGCTCCTTACGGCAACGTAGCTGCACAAGCGCGGTGACACCTGTCATCTGGCGCTCTCTGGCAACTGCAGAAACGAACCTGTTTCTAACAGGCCGCGGAAAAATATTCCGAATGGTGGTTTCAAAAGCGTTACCATCAAAGCACATTTCCTTTTATGCAAGTTGAACTATGTGCGAGAATGTACGATGAATTTCCTAAATCGCAGAGCGTTTGACTCTCATTTAAAAATCAACTCTTTGATAACGAGCCATTTAGATGATTTCCGAGCCCAGAATATCAGACATTTATGTCGTTATCAAAAATTTTACTGGCACATTTGTGTGATATATCGTAAATTGTAATACGTGCCAAAAGACCAACATTATATGTGAAAGCTTAGCTTCTCTTGCAGCTTATTAATCTTATCGACCAATATTATATGTGAAAGCTTTTCATTTTGTGTAGCAACACTATGTATATTAATTTAAACCATTGACTTTTTCTGTTTGTGTGTTCGCGCTACTTAACAGTGCTGTTGCTATTGGCTGACTACATCACATGTCCTAAGCTCTGAATACCCGCAGTCATCGGCTGGCGAGATCTCGTGACTTGAGCTATGACTGGCTTACAAAAGCGCATCACAATCTCGATTTCAATGCTCGGAAAGTAACGTGCGGTATTTGGTGGAATTCGAATTTATACTTTCGTAATACTTGTTGCTGCAGATCAAAGATCGTTGTGAAACGTGTTTTTCCCCGTGTTTATTTTTCTAAAGCGCCGGGAAATTCTATGCACGTGTATAAAACCATAATCATTCAAAGGACTGATAAGTTATACAGTTCTGAGAGAAAATATACTGTCAGTTAACAGGGAATAAGCATGTTTTCATCCGAGAGAAAGTGTATTTTTAACCGGGAAATCTGGGACTTTTTTTTCCTTGTCCACGTATACACCCTGTAGTATTACGATGCATATAGCTCTTTTCTGAAATTTGAAGACATCTATTAATCTTGATTTAATTTTATCACAGAACATTATGCCATAAGATATGATGGACTGATAGAAAGTAAAATACACTAGTCTAGCACAGTCTGTGCTGCATACTCTAGATAATATCCTCAATGCAAAACATGCAAAATTGAGCCTTTGGAATAAGTACTTGAGATGGTCTTTCCAGCTTAAGTTTTGATCAATGTGCATGCCCAAAAACTTTGTGGATTGTACACTCTCTATCTTCTTATCCATTAGTTTTAACTGGAGGTCCATATCTTGAGCTGCTTTGCCATACTGTATATAATTTGTTTTACTTAGATTAAGTGTTAACTCATTAGCATTAAACCAATGTTGAATATATTTCAGGACTATATCAGTTGTGGTGGTTAATGATTTTTTTATCATCACTTATAATTATGCTAGCGTCATCTGCGAACAACATTACTTTGGTAGAAATATTAGGATTTTTTATGTCATTTATATAAAGCAAGAATAATAAGTGACCAAGAACACTGCCCTGTGGGACACCTATTTCCAATTTCTTTGCATCTGAGACCCACTTCATTTTCTGATTTTTATGTTCTGCGATGATTTCTACTACCTGAGTTCTATCATGAAGGTAAGATTCAAACCACTGCTTCACAACTCCCCTTACACCTATTGCCTCCATCTTGTTTAACAGAATTTTGTGATTTACTGTATCAAAAGCTTTAGATAAATCTAAGTTAATTCCCACTACACATTTTTTAGTGTCGAGACTCCTGACAATCTCTTTGGTATAGGCATGGATAGCTGATTCTGTGCTGTGGCCCGAGCGAAAGCCATGTTGATTGCAGTTTAGAAGTTTGTGAGCATCTAAGTAATTTATGAGTCTGGTTTTCATTAATTTCTCTAGAATTTTTGAAAATGATTGGAGAAGTGATATTGGTCTATAATTTTCTACCTTGTATGGATCTCCTTTTTTAAACAGAGGTCTAACCATAGAGATTTTCAACCTCTCAGGAAACACACCTTCGCTGAAAGACAAATTGGCAATATGTACCAGGGGCTTTATAATTTGTTGGGCAACTTTTTTTATTATTGACACAGGCACTTCATCCACACCTGCAGACATTTTTGATTTTAGACTCTTTATTACCTTTAATATTTCATTATCATTTGTGGGAGTTAACAACAGACTACTGTCTACTTTTGGGGCTGTTAAATTCTCATGTTTAGTAAAGTTTTTACTTAATGACACTGGTACACTTAAAAAGTAATTATTAATGTAATTTGCCACAGTTTCATCTTTTAATTCAATATTTTCACTATTTTTGAGTACTATTTCCTGATCCTTGAGGCCATTACCTGTTTCCCTTTTCACAATTTCCCAAATAGTTTTTGATTTATTGTCTGATTTTCTTATTAATTCATCATTACTTAGTAATTTTGCTTTTGTTATTACTTTTCTATATATTTTTTTGTAATTTGTTACATATTCTTTAAACTTGGGTTCAGTCCAACTTTTCAGTCTATAGTTAAGCATTTTCATGGTCCTGGAGGAATTTCTAATACCTGTTGTGATCCAGGAGTTAGCATGTGTATGCCCATATGTGTTTGTTTTCAAAAGTTTCTTAGGAAAACACATTTAAAAATTCAACATAAACAGGGAAGAAAAAACATTATATGCAGTGTTTGTGCTAGTTTGTAACAGTACTTCTGCCCATGATTGTTTAGTCAGTGTATTTATGAAGTGACTGCAACTATTTGTGGAGAAGGTTCTTTTGTACTTTTGGTATGAACTATTTTTGGTCACAGGGGCTATGGGAAATTTAAGGATAAGTGCATTGTGATCAGATATTCCTAGGTCAACATTTATTACATCTATATCTATGGCATCTATATTTGTGAAGATATTATCTATGAGACTTTTTGAAGAGTTTGTTATTCTGGTAGGGTTAGTTATATGTGGATACAAATTGAAGCTATGTAAAACATTCAGGAACTGATCTTTGGATGCACCTTCAGTCAATAAGTTGACTTTAAAATCTCCACTTACAATTATTGTTGATTTTTTATAATGTAATATTTTGAGCAATGCCTCTAACTTATTTCTAAAAATTTTAGGATCACCACGTGGTGATCTGTACACTGACATTATTATTAATTTACTCTTTTGCATATTCAACTGTATTGCTGCAGCCTCAAAATGTTTTTCTTCATTCAAGGATTCAGTTACAGTCATATTTTTAACCTTTACTTCAGGTTTTACATAAATGCAAACACCACCATGTCTTGTTTCCTTCCTGCAAAAATGGCTTACTAATTATGCTCGTGTCATCTGAGAACAACATTATTTTGGTAGAAATATTTGGATTTTTTATGTCATTTGTATAAAGCAAGAATAATAAGGGACCAAGAACACTGCCCTGTGAGATGCCTATTTCCAATTTCTTTGCATCTGAAACGCACTTGATTTTCTGATTTTTTACGTTCTGCAATAATTTCTACCACCTGAGTTCTATCTTGAAGGTAAGTTTCAGACAATTGCCTCACATCTCCCCTTACACCTATTGCCGCCATCTTGTTTAATAGAATTTGGTGATTTACTGTATCAAAAGCTTTAGAAAGATCCAAGTTAATTCACAGTACACATTTTATAGTGTCAAGATTCCTGACAATCTCTTCAGTATAGGCACCGATAGCTGATTCTGTGCTATGGCCTAAGCAATTGCCATGTTGATTGCAGTTCAGATGTTTGTAAGCGTCAAGTAATTTATGAGTCTGGTTCTCATTAATTTCTCTAGAATTTTGGAAAATGATTGGAGGAGGGATATTAGTCTATAATTTTGTACCTTGTGTGGATATCCTTTTTTAAACAGAGATCTAACCTTCCAAATTTTCAACCTCTCAGGAAACACACCTTCACTGAAAGACAAATTGGCAATATGTACCAAGGGATTTATAATCTGTTGTGCAATGTTATTTATTACTGACACAGGCACTTCATCCACACTTGCAGACATTGTTGATTTTAAACTCTTTATCACCTTTAATATTTCATTATCATTTGTGGGTGTTAACAATGTACTACATTCTACTTTTGGGGCTGTTAATCAAAACAAACTCTACAAGAACTTGAACAATGGATAAAAGATAATGCTATGAAATTAAATCTTGAAAAAACCCAAATCATACACTTCAGGACCAAACAAACTACTGAATGTATATCTCAAATAGAATATTCAGGTAAAAAACTGACCACAGTTGATTCTGTAAAATTTCTTGGGACAACTTTAAGTAAAAACTTGCAATGGACCGACCATGTGGACAGTTTACTGAAGAGATTAAATAGTTTAATTTACGCAATGAGGGTACTACACAAAGTAACGGATTTAACAGTGAAGAAAACTGTATACCATGCGTATTTCATAACACTTATAAGATATGGAATAATATTTTGGGGTGCTGAAAAGACAAACCTCCTTCGAATCTAAAAAAAAAAATCAGAGCGATGACAGGAACCAATAGTAGACATTCATGCAAACCACTATTCAAAAGCCTGGACTTCATGATAATCCCTTCCATCTTCATATATGAAATACTTCTCTTTGAACAGAAAAACTCACATCTGTTTGAAGGAAATACATTCACACATGCCTATGAAACTAGACATAAATTGAAATACATGCTACCTTGTCACCGACTCACAGTATATGAAAATACTCCATATTACATGGCTCTGAAGATCAGAAATAAGATAAGGTCAATATTTGGTGAATCCACATTGGAGACCATTGGCACATACCTAAAAAGCAAATGTTATTATAGTCTGGAAGAATTTCTAAATGAATAAAAAGCAATGTTATAGTTTAGAAGAATTTATAAATAGGAATATGCAGTAAAGATGCAAGTACAAATGGTATACTTTCGAAGCCATGTAGATACAAAGTATACACGTTCACTTTATATTCATGTTTATATATAGAATTATATGGCGGTTTGTATCCCGTTCAGTACATCCATACTTCATATAGGTGTGTGAAGGCTATAGTAATGATTGGATGAGTTACGAAAAATTTAAAATATAATGTTGTATTTTTGTTATAATAAGCAATGTATGTATGACGTATTTCCTGTAGTATATAAAATACTGTAACAACTTAGGTTAAAGACTGACGAGTGACCAATGTTCTCAATCGAATGATTGTATAAAAGCATGTTATGTGACAATAAAGTATCTTATCTTATATTATCTTATCTAATTTGTCATGTTTATTAAAGTTTTTACTCAATGACACAGGTACACTTTAAAAGTAGTTACTTATGAAATTTACAAGAGTTTCATCTTTTAATTCCATATTTTCACTATTTTTGAATGCTGTTTCCTGAACCTTGAGACCCTCACCTGTTTCCTTTTTTGCAATTTCTCAAGTGGTTCTTGATTTATTCATGATTCTCTTATTAATTTATCATTACTTAATAATTTTTCTTTTGTAATTACTTTTCTATATATTTTTTGTAGTTTGTTACATGTGCTTGGACAGGTACACACACACACACAACACACAACACACACACACACACACACACACACACACACACACACACACACACACACACACACACACACACACACACACACACACACACTCTGCCCATATGAATTTGGTATGACAAATTTTTTAGGAAAACACATTTCAGATTTCGACATAAACAGTCAAGAAAAAACATTATATGCAGCATTTGTGCTAGTTTGTAACAGCACTTGTGCCCTTGATTGGTTAATCAGTGTTTTTATGAAGTGACTGCCACTATGTGTGTATATTTTATATGAACTATTTTTCGTCACAGGGGTTATGGGAAATCTAATGATGAGTGCACTGTGATCAGATATTCCTAGGTCAACATTTATTACATCTGTATAGTTTGTTACTCTTGTATGCGGATACAAGTTGAAGCTCTGTAAAACATTCAGGAACTGATCTTTCAATGCACCTTCAGTCAACACGTTGACATTAAAGTCTCCACTTATAATTATTGTTGACTTATTATCATGTAATATATTGAGCAATGCCTCTAACTTATTTCTAAAAATTTCAGGATCACCACATGGTGATATGTACACTGACATTATTATTAATTTACTCTTTTGCATATTCATCTCAAGAGTCATTTTGGTTCAATGCGAACAACTATTTGTGAGGTGATAAATATTCCACTGGTATCAGTTTCTTCCCACACTCAGTGCAGCAGACTGTGAATAACGTGTGCAGTGGCAGCAAAGATTTGTTTTTTCAGGTCAGTTAAGTTGTTTGGTAGGAGAGGAACATACACAGGGTCTATAATAAAGCCCCAGAGAGAAAAATCTAGAGATGTCATATCTGGGAGCAAGGTAGCCATGCATTTAGCCCTTCATGGCCAATCCACTACACTCAGAAGAGATTATCGAGGAAACCTCACACTTCCGTGAGAAACTGAAGTGCTGCACCATGCTGCTGATAGTAACCCACCCCACCTTGGTCATATTCACTGTTCTGTGAAATTAAAAAGTTTCCAAGCATATCCAGATACACAAACATGTACCACAGTTGTATATGGATTCTCTCTGCCCTTATAGTCTGCAGTTTTGGGTGTTCACTATTCCACTGATATGAAATGCTGATTCACTACTGAAGATTATTGTGTTCAGGAATGTCTCATCATCCTCTATCCGATGCAACATTTCTGCACAGGATTCCCCATGAGCAATCTTATCAAAATCACTAATGTGCTGTGCCATTGTCAGTCTGTATGGTTTCAAGTGTAGACATCTATGCAGTACTCGAGAAACAATCATTTGTGGAAGGCCAGTCTCTCAAGACACATGATGCATTGATTTTTTTGGACTGTGGGCAAAGCTCTCTCTAACCTGTTCGACACAATTGTCAACATGCGGGTGACCTGGGATTTACCATGTCGCAGTGAACAACATGTCTCAAAAAAGTTCTTGTGCCAACAGTACATTGTAGGCCAAGTTGAGGTTCTTTTGCATATTTGGTGCAAAATTTATGCCAACAGTTGATGCAGAGTTCGTTTCATGAAACAAAACACACAGCAAGCACGCTTAGCTGCTCAGTAGCCATTTTCACTGTGGACTATGCTGGGGCTGCTGGTGGTGGAATGGGATACTAATGCACTATGTGAATCAAACTTGTTACACTTGAACAATTGATGTGGAAAGCATACTGAAGGAAGAATGCAAAATCATAAGAAAAATACTAAGCCAAAAGCTGACAGAAGAGGGATTGAGATTAAACACTAGGAAAATCACAGAGCAGGAAAAAAAAAAAAAATGCATACATGGGGTCAAGTCAACAAGACCTGGAATAACACAACTTGACCTAGAAAAGCTCAAATAGGAACTGATTTGTTGACTGTGGTTCTCACATTGAGGGGTACATTCTTGAGGCTGAAATTTTGATTTTTTTGGTTCCTGTTGATCGGAATAGTGTTTGAAGATTTGTCTCTTTTACTCTTGCATTTTATTTTTTATTACGTTTTTCAACTTCACACTGACTACACAATTTGCACTTCAGAACATAAATTCACATTGTAGTTGACAAGATTAGAATTATGTCTGCTCCCATCAGAGGCATGGCCACTACTACCAATATTCTGCAGTACCCTAAATATTCCAAACAGTTTACAAAGCAAATGAGTTAACAGACTTTCTTGACAAAAGAAGATTTTCTGCCAACTCAGATCTTTATTTCATAAATGAGTCCAGAAATAAATTTAATAATTGTCATCAGATTGTGCAATTAATAATTGTAATTTTAAGTATGCCAGATATTTTGTAATTTCAAATATTTCTAAAAGGAGAATAATTGTAACTGTGCGTACAGTGTACTAAGAAACTAATTTCTTTTTATACATTTTAGCCTGAAATAAAATATATTGTATGCAAAATAATATGAAATTCTTTAGTGAAACAGCTGAGGTAATGTTCACCAATATGAGTTACTTGGTATCGACTACTTCTATAAAAAAAATGGTAATGCTAGAGGAAGGCATCACATTACAACACCTACACTTATTATAAAAAGTGTGACTGTATGGGGCATTGAGTGAGATTTGTGACTGGATTGAGGATTTCTTGGTAAGGGAATGCAGGAAGCTTTTCGTATGGACAGTCATCAATAGGGATTGGATCACTTATTGTTCACGCTGTTTATTAATGACCTTGCAGGCAGTAGTAATAGTAACCTCATACCTGTCACAGATGGAGCTGTTATCCATAATGAAATACTGCCTGAAAGAATTTGGGGTCCTTTTAAGATTTCCAAATGGTGCAAAGATTAGCAACTTGCTTTAAATGTTCAGAAACGTAAAATGATCCACATTTCAAAACAAAAAAATCAAAGCACTATCCTATGACTAAAATATCAATTGGTAGGAATATCAAATAGAATGATCACATAGGCTCATCTGCAGGCAGAGAACTAGGGAAATGCAATCAGCCTACAAAGGAGATTGCTTACAAAACACCCGTGTGGTACATCATATTGCTCAACATGAGTATAATACATTCCATACTAGAATTCAAAGTGGAATCATCCCAGTCCCCAAATAATGATAAAAATAATAGGAAAAATCGCAGAGAGCACGTAGATGGATTTTGGGAGCTTTTGGATCGGGAAGCAACAAAAATTATACCATAATTTTTGCTGGGGACACTTATAGGCAGCTAGGAAGGAAAGAGTGTTACAATGGTGTTATAGGAAAATGGTCATCACAAAGAAGAACAAACTAGAATGGCATAAGCTTCATGGGTTCCTAACAGAAACCCTGACATGAGCTCAAAGTCAACATATTGCCTGAGAGGAACAAATAACTTCAAGACCTGGAAACACCTCAACTGGGAAAATGGAAAAAGGAGACCAGCAGCTGGATCATACTTGCACTGATAAGAAGTACCCAGGGAAAGTTACAATCTGAATGTCCTGATAGGAACGCATGCTGGTTCAGATAATTATTTGATTAAAATACACACTAAATTCACCACACTGATGAAAGAAAAAATCCCAACCCAAAAAGAGGTGAAACTATGGCGATCATAAACAGATAAATAACACGGAATGTGAAGAACAAACTAGGAATATAAAACTAACATAACAGATGATCTACAGGAAACAATTTCCAGTTCGAACAAATATTCCAAATAAACCCAAGGAAAGAAAACCAAAAAATATTGAGCATTAATACTATACGAAAAAGATATTGTTTTAATGACAGGAACAAATAGCTCATGGGATTATTACAAAATGATTAGTTGATAGCTCCAAAGATTTAAACCTACAGCAATACTGATTAAAGATGGTGCACAAAAACAGAGAAAAACAAAAAAAATTAACAAAACACTATATTGCAAAGTACCCAGAACTTGTTAAAATAAATACAAAAAATGGAAAAGACTGTATGGCATTATTAGTCATGAGACCCTGTCTGTGGTAGTTTGGCTGCCTAATGCAAGTCTTTCTATTGGATTCGACTTTGACAGATTGTGTGTCCAGTGGTAACAAGATGAATGATTAGGCCTACACAATCACCTGGTGCTGAAAGTAGAAAAGCTTCAGTCCAGGTTCTAATTGATCCTGGAGACCCACAGTCTAGAAGCAGATGACAAGAGCATGAGCTTCTGTCTGAAATAAACACAGAAAGCCCAATAATAGAAAAACAAACAAACAAATACTGGAATGAGATTTTCACTCTGCAGCGGAGTGTGCGCTGATATGAAACTTCCTGGCAGATTAAAACCATGTGCCCGACCGAGACTCGAACTCGGGATCTTTGCCTTTTGCTGGCAAATGCTCTACCAACTGAGCTACCGAAGCACGACTCACGCCCGGTACTCACAGCTTTACTTCTGCCAGTACCTCGTCTCCTACCTTCCAAACTTTACAGAAGCTCTCCTGCGAACCTTGCAGAACTAGCACTCCTGAAAGAATGGATATTGCAGAGACATGGCTTAGCCACAACCTGGGGGATGTTTCCAGAATGAGATTTTCACTCTGCAGTGGAGTGTGTGCTGATATGAAACTTCCTGGCAGATTAAAACTGTGTGCCCGACTGAGACTCGAACTTGGGACCTTTGCATTTCGCGGGCAAATGCCCTACCAACTGAGCTACCGAAGCACGACTCACGCCCGGTACTCACAGCTTTACTTCTGCCAGTACCTCGTCTCCTACCTTCCAAACTTTACAGAAGCTCTCCTGCGAACCTTGCAGAACTAGCACTCCTGAAAGAATGGATATTGCAGAGACATGGCTTAGCCACAACCTGGGGGATGTTTCCAGAATGAGATTTTCACTCTGCAGTGGAGTGTGTGCTGATATGAAACTTCCTGGCAGATTAAAACTGTGTGCCCGACTGAGACTCGAACTTGGGACCTTTGCATTTCGCGGGCAAATGCTCTACCAACTGAGCTACCAAAGCACGACTCACGCCCGGTACTCACAGCTTTACTTCTGTCAGTAACTCGTCTCCTACCTTCCAAACTTTACAGAAGCTCTCCTGCTTGTATCCACAGGTCTTCAGTGTTGGCATTGGAGAGTAAAAGATACAGAATCTTTGGGACAACTAGACCTGAAGAAATTGTGTCTAACAAAAACTGGTAGAGGGACTCCTTGCACTATTTAAGGGCACTGGTTGGCTTTCTGGATATACAGGGAGCGATACCACTCAATAAACCTAGTTTCGGAGTGGACAGTGGTGGGTCGGACCTAAGCTGTTTTAGCTCTCCTCAATCTACACACAATAAGTTTTTTCTCCCCTTGTATTGCAGCTGAAATGTTGGAATTTTACAGCAATATAGTTAGAAGTTTGCACTACACAGGATAAATTGTATTCATGTGTATCTCTAGTGAGAGAAGTCTGAACTATGAAACACATATGGCACGTGTTACTGTCATCAACTTGTGAAAATCAGCAATGTGTAATTTGATATTTGTGGACCAAAGGGTATAATTTGAGTGAAATTGACAGGGATATGCATGGAATGTATGGGGACAATGTATGGAGCATAGCAATGTCTCGTGGTGGTGTGCATTTTTCCAAGAGGGCCGTGTGAACATCAGCGATTCACCAAGCTCCGAGAGGCCGGTAAAAGCTCCAACTCCACAGAATGTTGGAGACATTGAGGCAGCAATTTTGAATGACCAGCATGTGCTTGCTGGGTGCCTAAGAACCTGACAGACATCCAAAAGGGCCAGCAATTGATGACAAGCTTAAATCACTTAACATATTATGCCACAGAAGGGCACGAATTTCTGAAGATGAATTTTCACTGGTGATGAGTCGTGGGCCTACCACTGCACCACCAAACCCAAGCAGGCCTCTATGGAGTGGAAACATGCTGGTTTCTCATCTGGAAAAAACTCAAAATGACTCAGTCTACCAGGAAGGTGCTTGTGACAGCGTTGTGGTATATGCACGGTGTGTCTTTGGTGGAGTTTGCTGAAAACGGGACCACTGTGAATCCTGCAGCCTATGTTAAAACTGGTTAAAGTGCGCTGTGTCCTTCGTGAGAAATGCCTCAAAATTAATACTGACGGTGTCAAACTTCTTGTGACAATGCTCGCCCCTGTGCTCTGTTACTGTTCATGGGAAAACTGCCAAAATATGGTGAGCAATTCTCCAGCATATACTGTACAGTCCAAAACTTGAACCTTCGGACTTTCATGTCTTTGGTCTCACGATGAAATTTCTGACCAGCTAACACTTAACGACAGATTAGGATGTGAAATCAGCAGACCACAGATAGCTATAGTGCAATAAAATGGACATCTATAAATAGGACATATTGAAACTGTTATCACAATGGGAACAAATGTTTTAAGAACTTTGGTGACTATGTAGAAAAGTATGTAAAAGATATACAATAAGTTCATTTGTGATTCTGTCTGGTTACTTACATATTACACTTTTGGTAATTACATTATTTTGCATTACTTTCCGATTTTCCCTACTAATAAAATGATAAATGATATTCTTCAACTGTGCTTTGAAATACCTGATGAGAAACTGCTGCAACAAAACTCCTAAAATCATATAAACAGGAACCATGGAAGGAAAAACACTCTGAAATCATTTTCAATTTGCAGACAACATAGGATTATTAGCTAATAAGATACCAGAAGCCACAAATCAAATAATAAGCCTACACAATACAGTGCAAAATATAGGAATGCACATACCATTCAAAAAGTTTGAAGAGACTGTAACACATCCATTACTAGTAAAGTCTAAGACAGTAAACAACTGAGAAGGAAACATACTGGTGCAATTTAAATACATTGGAGAAATTGTAACATACAACATAAATGAAACCCCACTTGACAAAGAAGAACTAATAAATTGACAAGGGCCCAAAACTAACACAGTCTACACACAATAAATTATGTCATTCAGTCAAAACCGTATTAATACAGTGGAAGACAATACTTCAGAGAGGTAGCATATGAAAGTGAAATTCTTTTTAAAGTTGCTGAGGAAAATGGAATGGACAAAATCCTGAGAGTATAGAACAGAATAGCTAGAACATGTATTAATGTAAAAAGGACAATGGACGAAAGTGCCAAATAGAGTCATGTCCAGGGAATTAGAGCTTATTACAGATACATTATATATGTAAAAAGAGGATTTCTTTCTTTGACCACTTCATGAGGAAACTAGAAACCAGTTTACAAGAAAAATTATAAATAAACTCTGGAATCTGAAGCAACAATGTGTATCAAGGAAAAGAGAGAGAACATGGAAGATATAAAATAACAATGGATGATCTGCAATACAAAACCTCAGGAAACAAAAAAGTAGAAAACAACGTCATTTAAACGAAAAATAGACAAATGATAAGACAGTGAGAAGGGTATTTACAGGTGACAAAAGATGGAAAACTTCACAATGAACGAAAATATGTTGGGCAATTTGGAAGAGACAAAATGTGCATGTACAAAAGAAGGTATAAGCAAATGATTGACTGAAGTTGTCCAATGCGGCTATAAAAGTACAATGAAAATAAGTATATATATTTGTCAATGAGAATGGCTCTTGTCAGACTTATATTGGACAGATAAAGACACAAAACTGAGACTTGTCATACTATTCTGAGTAATACACAAGAGAGAAACACCAAAACTCAGCCCACAGGTGTCAGTGGATGCGGATATGGAGGGGCACACGGTCAGCACGCTGCTCTCCCGGCTGTCTGTCAGTTTACGAGACTCGAGCTGCTGCTTCTCAATAAAGTAGGTCCTCAGGTTGCCTCACAAGGGTCGAGTGCCTCCCGCTTGCCAACAGCATCCAGCAGACTGGATGGTTGCGCAGCCCAACAACTCTTAACTTTGGTGATCTGATGGGAATCCGGGTTAACACTGCTACGAGGCCATTGGCATTGTGTAGTGACTAAAGTTACTAAAATCATAAGTAGACATACTGTGTGTCCCAGTGCAAATGGTTGATATTCGGGGCTTGTGATAGGAACTATCATTTGAAACAAAACACATCTATTAAACATCGGTTGTCTTACGAGCTATGAGCACTTATCCATCTTTGATACTGTGCAATAAATCTATCTACTGCAATCTCATTGCTTTCCATACAGTGGAGAAAGTAGTATTCACCAAAACATGTTTGAGAGAGAGAAAGAGAGAGATGATATATTCTTGTGAATGTGCTCTCAATCCAAATACAAGCATTTCACTCCTTTATATTGACTGGTTACTGTATTATTGGTTCAAATGGCTCTGATCACTATGGGACTTAACATCAGAGGTCATCAATCCCCTAGAACTTAGAACTACTTAAACCTAACTAACCTAAGGACATCACACACATCCATGCCCGAGGCAGGATTCGAACCTGTGACCGTAGCGGTCACGAGGTTACAGACTGAACCGCTTAGAACCACTCAGCCACACTGGCCGGCACTGTATTAATCCATGAAACAATTTCCATTCTATGAATTTTGCCATGTAAAACATTGCAATTTTTATGGCTTAAAATTAATTTCTTACACAGTATTTGGCAATGAATTTTTAAAAACTTATTACATTTTTTAAAGTCTTACCTAATTATTATGACTGTATTCACATTGTGAAAAGTATTTCTTAACATAGGTAACCTATTTCAGTTTAGGTACTCCACTATCACACAAAAACTTATTTTGTAAATAGTCTTTCATTTCAGTTTGTTTGGAAAGAGTAGATAGTACCTGTGTCTTTCATATGTCATGCTAATTTTGTTATATAATGTAATGGCACTGTACAATAAAGTCTGCTGAGTTTTAACTTAATTTTTTCTGTCCAGTTGCAAATTGTAGCAGTTTATACTTTTACAATCATGTACTAAGCAATTTTTAGTGTAGTGGTTAATATTTGTTTTAAGTACGCAAAATATGCTTACATGATACAGTTTATATTACCAGCATTTTAGAAAGTATGAGTCAGTGAGCTATAATTCCACTCTTAGTCATTATACATATTGTTCTCTTTTGCAGTCTGACAACAGCTTTAGTATTTTTCTTACTCAGTGTCCAAAAAATTATGCCACAGCTAATAAAAGAATGAATATATTCAAAATAAACTGCCCTGATGCACAAAAAGACAGAGATTCTATTGCTAAGTATTTCTACATGTTCTTTCAACATTAATTGACAGTCCCATTATGATTCAACAAGTTTCTAGCCATCAGCACTACTACTTTTTTTTTACCAAAACGTGCGCAGCGGTCAAATTTGGAGTCAATACAGTCCACTAAGATTCTACAGGATTCAGTGGAACTGTGTTGTGACTCTTTAGTACTTGCTTTCAGACAATATGTTTTGTAACAATAAACAATTCCTAATGTCTTCTGTAGGATAACACAAATTGTCAACAGGCAAAATGGAATGCCTAATTTTACAATTCATCTGGCTGCAAATAGAAAGAACTCCAAGTATTCCACATATGACAACACTGCTATCACCCACATCACTTTACATACACATGACTAATATTCCTTGATCATGCAAACAATCAACTGCCTTCGACAGGCTATTCCGAAGACTGTTTGGGTCTGCAAAGTTACCAGTTGAAAATGATGCCACAACCTGCATAAATTAACTTCTTGTGAACGGCTGGAAAAATACAAACTATTTTCACAAAGTTTACATGGCTCAAACTAAAAAAAAGTAAACTCTTAATATGATGAAAATTTTAGGAGAATAGGGGTGATCATTGCTGAACACTGATATGCAATTAACCACATTAGTTCACACATTTTCTTTATTACAACATTTTGTGAACATCAGCAAATTCCATTCGTATATACCAATCCCTACTTGGAATCTATGCACTGACTGACTAATTTACTTCGATGCTTGAGACTTTAAGTACACCTTAACAACATATCTATCAAGAGAGCAGCCCACACTAATGCCATTTCAGGAACAATTTTTATTCTACAAATATTTTCACCTGGTAATCAAAATTAAGTCCACTGTTTTATAATTAATCAGTACATATCTTCCTTACAGTAGATAGTACATTAGTGTCCAGTCTTCTCTCTTCCGAACAGTTCCTGGATACATTCCAAAAATTTTAGACTTCTCGCTGAAATAAATTTATTGTGGGAAAAATAATTGTCAGAAGTCTCCTATGCCAGTCCTGAGCCCAGAGCCTCATTTACAAGAGATGAGGATGGAGGTGGATAGGAGTAACAACCTCGTACAGAAACCTGGGTCCCTCGGGCTTTGGATGGTAGAACACAGTAAGGCTCACTAGGTGAAACCCTGTCAACAATCTCAAATGCGGAAGAGGAATCTCTGTTACCAACAGCTGAGAGAGTGGAAGAAAGTAGGGGAATAAACCACGAAAAACAATCGTTTTGGGCTAACAATCTGATCTTACCTGGAAATTTAATTCCTCCACCTACACAAAACAATTTTGTATCCAGAATGGAAATGTCACTAGTGAGAGCACTACCTCAGGTGGAAACTTGAAAAAGGAATCCACCATTGCTATGTGCAATGCATCAGGAACCTATGTATGAGGTGTGTTGGAGGGTGTCAAAATACTTTCCCAACTGAAATTCGGAAAGAAATACTTCACTGGGACAGGGAACGTAAATTCACTTCTCCGAGTAGGAAAACAATAAAAATTGGAAAAGCTCCTGTATGGCAGCAAAATTCCCATCTTGGCTGTAAGAGAGACCAGATTCCTATGTGAGCTCTTTGTGGACTCACAACACCATAGAGCATTCAAAGGAAAGACAGCAATAAAGATACTGATTAACACTCCAATCCTGGGGAGTGCCTTTTACCTAAACAGAACCATAGTTAACAATGTCATGAGCTTCTCATCAAAAACTGAAAGGTTATCCTTACTGAGAATCAAATGGATAAACAAGAAATATGCTCCCATAAACTGCCACAATCCAATTAGCAAAGACAAGGAGAAGAACCTCCAAAAAGTAGACGACTTCTGGGATCTACTGGAAACAGAAATCTCAAGGATACCTGTAAACCATAGAAAATCCTTCTAGGTGACTTCAACGTACAGATCGAGAGAGAAAGAAAATATAAAGACAGAGCAAGAGGCTGCTCAGCACACGGAAGAACAAATCAGACAGTAGAAATACTCATTGGACTCTGAAAAACTTTCCGGTTGAATGTGATGTCAACTCATTTTCGGAAAGTCCCAAGAAAAGCAAAGACTTGGGTATCTCCAAATCCCAACCTAGGAGAATTCCAATGAGGCCATGTAGCAATAACCAGGAAAAACACTAGACAAGTGATGAATGTTAAAGTAAACAGACAGTAAATTCAACTGTACAAAGTTAAAATGCATTTTCTCACACCAAAGTGGTCAAGTATAAGAGCAACCCAATGAACATCAACTGAGACATTCCAAATAACTTCAGAGAGGAAATCCGCTCCTCTAGAAGTGAGACCTGGCAACAACTCTGTACAGAGATCAATGATGCCGCAAAGAAAACACTGTCAGGCAAAGACAAAACGGTTAATCTGGTGGAATGAAGAATGTGAGAAAGCACTCGAAAAGAGAGTAACACATGGAACAATTCAGAAAACAAAGAAAAGAAACAGCAAGGATATTCTGCAGAGTCAAACGATCATTTGAGAAATCAAAATTAGAAAATCTCCAGGACAGCTACATAAAAAACAACTACAGAGACTTTTTTCAAACTTCCAAAGATCGGCTCAAATGATATCAGGTACCAAGTGTAAGCTTCAAAAAGGAACGGGGCAAAATTGGATTGAATAATGAAGAAAATTGCACTCTACTAGCCAAATACTTCTACAAGCTGTTCAGCTGCCCACCTCCAACCACCAAACTGGAACTTCTGGCTCCTCCTCAAAACCTAGAGGGTGATATGCCACCAACAGAAGAAGAAACAAAGGAAGTCCTAAAAAGTCTCAAAAACAACAAGACCAGTGGAGAAGACCCAATATCAGCAGAAATGCTGAAATGGGCAGAACAGAAATCCTAGATGACCTACACCAAATCTTTCAGCAAATATGGGAGATAGTAAAACTGCCAGATGAATGGAAAACAGCACTGATCTACCCACTCCATAAGAAAGGTACAAACAACTTGTAAACAACTACAGAGACGTGTCACTACACCCAGTCATCGACAAGATCCTCCCAAGGATACTGCTGAATAGAACTGACTCGGTGGATATGCTGAATAGAACTGACTCGGTGGATAGAGAGACTCTAGATAGGATCATCACAGAATTTGGGGTCAGAAAAAAGCTGGCAAACATTATCACATACATCTTAACAGGCACAACTTCCAAAGTGACGTTTATGGGAGAACAGGTGTGTGACTGGGCGATGGATTATCACTAATACTGTTTAACTGTATCCTGGAGTAGATTGTGAGAATTTGGAATTCTGAACTTGAAAATCAAGGGATTGGCCCAATCTGTCTAGCAAGAAAATCAGGCGGAACTAAAGTCAACTGCTTCGCTTTCACTGATGATTTTGTGGTACTTTCAGAGAACTTAGGAGAAGCAGTTATACACACTAACCTACTAGAGAGGATGACTGGCAAGACTGGAAGTGTGTGTGAATTCCTAAGAGAGCAAACTGCTCAGCTCATTAGTCCTGGCATGCCATGACATGACTTAGGATCTCTAAAGAGAAGACCAAATTCATGACAAGTTAGTAACATGGACCACAATTCCTTGAAACGGAGATTGGGTGGATTTAGAAGGTAAAAAATTTCAAATACCTTGGTGAAGCCATACAAGACAAAGGACTGGAGAAAGCTTCTGTGGGGGAACAGATCTCACAAATGGAGAGAGCTTACAGATTTACTACAACATTTTAAAACAAAAAGTGCATCTCTTGGATTGCCAACATAAAAGCACTACAGTGCTGTGGTAAAAACAGTGTGCCTGTATGCTAGTGAATGCCTCAATGAATTACAAGTTGGAAAAGCTGGACTTACTAGGAAGATGAGTTGAAACTGGCTGAAAATTTTGGAGCAACAATAAAATTTACAAAAAGGTGGAGAAAATTTCAGAGACCACAAACTAGAGGGGGTAATCATTTATAGGACACTTGTACTAAATGGACAAAACCAGACTAACCAAAAGGATATTCGACTACCTGTGGAACAAGAATACAACAACGATAAGGATTGAGGAAGCTCGAATAGATCTGGAAATGTTAACATTCAGAAAGTTCAGATGTAAAATAAGAATACATTGTGGACCATGACTACACATGAAAAGAAGAACCAAGACTGGAAAAGCCTGGATGGATGAGCAGAAGCAACAGCTCAGCATCCATATAAAGGAGTACTGGAGAAAGAAGAAACATAACACAGAGAGGAAATGAAATTGTAGTATAATCCTAACTGGTCAATTCACACATAATTAAATGAATAAAAACTTAAGAGAATTTAATTCTTGGAAAATTCAACATAAAGTTATATACTCGGCTCTATTGTTCACAATATTCTCCGCAGTTGCATAATTTTCTTGCTTTACATGTTCCTCATCTTCTCACTTGCTCTTCCTATTTCTCCTTGTTATTCTGGTACCTTTAGTTGCCTCAAGATCCCACTTTTCAGCCTCAGCCACTCTCTTGGAATGAGTTCCAACCAACAGTGCCCATCTCATAGTAAACCCCAAATTATATTCGTATCAATTGTTGAACATCACACCTGTTAACTGAGTCACATTGAAACAAATTATACGCATAATAAAATGTCGAGAATGACTAAATTGCAGCAATGCAAACTACATGAAAACTTTGTAAGGAAAGCAACAATCTAAGACCAAAGACAGACACAGATATCATGTGAGCATCACAAATGGTATCTTCTAACAGAGATTTAAACTGGAGAAACAGTTGCATAGTATGTGTTCTTTGAACAGGAGTCTGACAACACTGACGTGTGCAGGCAGCGAGAACGTTCAGATGGACACACACTAGAAATCTCTAGACTGATTTTTAAACACTTCTCTTAACCACAGTTTTGTTCAAAAAACCCTAAACATAGTTTTACGATGAAAAATAATTCATTTTTTAAGCAGATTCACAGGCTAGTGACCGTGAAGCTCACACCACAAAAACCAAAGCATGGCCCGTAAGCTGCAGCTCTGCGTAACTCTACACATACAAATAATACATATATCTTTTTAAACCTTTATCAACTTCAACAAAATGCCTAATTGGATTTCATTTAATGAAAGTACACAGTTTTTCCTGCCCATCTTCAAACTCTAGCTTCATTCTGTATCTGGCTTCAGTCCTCTTCCACAGTGTTCTTGCCAACAGCAGTGGGTAACTGGTGCTCCTCTGTAATTCATAATCATTTGTACCACCAAAAAATTTCACTTACAGAGCAAATCATATTTTCATTTGATTGCTTATAAGGATATGGTCTGAATGTAAAAATGTGTTCGGCTTGCTGTTGGGTGCAGCTACCTTCTCTTTCACCACCACCACCACCTGTGAACAGACAAAAATGTTTTATATAGGCCTTCCATTCAATTTAATACTACATAAATAACATTTACCGTAAGATATCTTGCAGGTGTTTCTTATTAATGATAACAGTGAAATCACTACAAAATCTCAATTGCTTTCAGTCCCAAATTCAGCAACTCGAAATTTGCAGTACCTGCAGTTGTAATTTAGTGCAGGTCTCTTGTTGCACCCTGACGTTTCTTCCTCAAACGGTTCGATGGCTGAAAATGTGGTTACAGAACTCTATTATTTCACAACCAAAAATATTCAAATAAAGATTAAAGTTTAAGCAGCGTTTTCAGTACTTATTTTACCAGCACCTGACCTATGTTGCCTTTAAAAGATCTGCATGTCAACAGATCTTAAACATTATAGTCACAAGTATTTCATTTTATCAATGACATCTTAACCAGTCGCATGCACTATGCAATGAAACAATGGTTTGTTTCTTTACAACATTCCCAACCACAATATTGCACTTGCACCTACAGTACATGCGTAACATAATGACTTGGTATGTCTGGTGAGACGCTTGCTATCTTTCTCTGACTACAAAAGGAAGCCACAAAACGTACAAACCCATGTTGTCGAAAAACTGCAAGACATGACAGAACTGATGATCAACATACACTAAAATTACACTGCAGTTGTGTTTTAAACAGGGACGACACCGTTTAATTCAGAGCTCTTAATCAATATCCAACATTCCACAATCTAGAATAAAAGATAGCAACTGTGTTCTATCGAAAACATGGATACTTGAAAACTGTGAGACACTGATGAAAATATTACTTACATTAATATCTTCTTTTATTACTATCCTTGCTTTTGGTTATTTCCATTTCGAAGGATTTAGAACCTCGAATTTCATGGGAATTGCTTTCCGTTTTAACAGTTCTCTTCCAGCAGGTCACTCTTCAACTCCAACTGTGCATCCTCAAAGTGAAACTTAAACAAATCATAACCCTACACATTATACAAAAAAACATATTTCAGCTGTAATTTTCATTGGTTAACTACCTCCTCTATCTCTTCTACAGGTCTATAATCATGTTGCTTTCTGATGTATAGTTGCTCGAAATCTATTTTTTTTTCTCCCGTATTGAATTTCGATTACCCCCCGAATGGGGAGGGCTGGCAGCAGCTTATTACGCTGCTCTGCAGCCTACAGACTTTTTAAAACGTAAGAAGAAGATAAGAAACAATAAAAAGGCGATAAAATGGTGACTTAAATTGTAAAACGGCGGAAAAACTGGGGAAAGTTGAAACATAAAGCAAAGGGTTGGCAATTCTAATAAAATACACAGGAATCAGACAAGTAACATAGTAGACAAACATTTGAAAAAAAAAAACATGACGACAGTCTGCTTTCTGTTCACAAGAGATATAAAAATCACACCCAGTGACAGTATGATGTCCGTTCGCAACTCTTCCGCGAAGACACACAACACTGAACACTCACTGTAAACACTGCACGAAAATGGTGGCACAAAGATGACACACCCTAGCCAAGGGCAGAGGGGGGGGGGGGGGAACCTGGACAGATGAGGGGGAAAACAAGGAGGGAGGAGTGGAAAAAATGAAAAGGGGGGAACCAAAGGAGAGAGAGGGCTCATAAGGGGGGGAGGGGCAGGGCAGACACGAGAGGAAATGGGAAAAGGCAGAGGAGGGAAATGCAAAAGGACTTGAGGGCGAGAAGGGGGCAGAGAGAGGGGAGGTGGGGAAAAAAGAGCATGGAAGGGGGGGAGAGGAAGCCCAAGAAAAGGATGGAGGAAAAGAGGGGGGGGTGAGGAGCAGAGTTGATAGGAGGGATAAATGGAGGGAGAGAGGGCATCATATGGGAGGGGGAGTTGATGGAAGCCACCTTGGGAAAGGAGATGAAGGATGTAGAGATGGAGGGTAGGGGGGTCACAACAGTGAAGACGTGGCAGGGGGCGGGGATGGGAGAGGAGAGGAGCAACCAGGGGGTGAGGGGGATCAAGGTGGCGGGAGGTGTAGAGGATGCGGGTATGTTCAAGGAATAGGAGCAGATGGGGGAAAGGAATGAGGTCATAGAGGATCCGCGTGGGGTACGGGAGGCGTATACGGAAGGCGAAGTGGAGTGCAGGGCGCTCGAGGATCTGGAGGGGCTTATAGAATTTGGGGGGGGGGGCAGATATCCATGCAGGACTGGCATAACAGAGGATGGGACGGATTAAGGATTTGTAGGTGTCGAGGATGGTAGAGGGGTGCAACCCCCATGTCCGGCCAGAGAGGAGTGTGAGGAGTCGGAGATGGTTGTGGGCTTTGGATTGGATGGAGCGGAGATGAGGGATCCAGGTGAGGTGACGGTCAATGGTGAGGCCAAGGTAGGTGAGGGTGGGGGCGAGGCGGACAGGACGGGTGCAGACAGTAAGGGAGAAATCCAGGAGCCGGAAGGAGCGAGTGGTGTGACCTACGAGGATTGCCTGGGTCTCGGAAGGATTGATTTTCAGGAGGCACTGGTTACACCGTGCGGCAAAAAGGAGAAAGTGATTCTGGAGAAGGCGTTGGGACCGTTGGAGGGTAGGAGCGAGGGCGAGGAATGCGGTGTCATCAGCATATTGCAAGAGGTGTACAGGAGGGCGGGGGGGTTGGGGCATAACGGCCATGTACAGGAGGTAGAGGAGAGGGAGAGGACAGAGCCCTGGGGCACACCCGCAGAGGGGTAGAAGGTGTGGGAAGTGGCATTATGGATGGTAACATAGGAGGGGCGGTGGGAGAGGAAGGAGGCCATCAGACGGATGTAGTTGATAGGAAGGGCGTAGGTTTGGAGTTTAAACAGGAGGCCGGGATGCCAGACACGGTCGTAGGCCTTTTCGAGGTCGAGGGAGACAAAAATGGCAGAGCGCTCTAAATCTAAATGCCCTGAACTATTTAGATGAACTGTTAGAACAACTCAGTACTGCACAGCAACCCATTTCGGAATTTCGTAACTAAAATTTAGTTTCTTCCCATAAACAATACGCAAAAACTGCCTTCTACTGTGCCAAACAGGGCGGCCATTGTATTTGCATTTGCAAGGAATGAAGTTAATAAATCGCCCATATGCATTTAGCATTACGAGGCTTGTCCTGGCATCTATTGCTAACCCTGAACAACAGATGTGTGGATATGAGTGTACAACCAGAACTTGATTTTATGTTGCATTTTGAATTTTCTGTAGTATAAGTTGTTGTGAGACACATTTTAGGATTTCGGCATTTATATTGTATTATTGAAGTAGCTATAAGTGAACATTAATTCCAACTATTTATGATGAGACTGCTACGTGCTCGTTTCTGTTATTACAGCAAAGGCTATATATTCCCAATGCGGGGTACAGTGCGGCACCACAACTTATTCTCAAAAATATTCAATTTTTGGAGAGCTCGGATCGTAATTTGGTCTGACCTCTCCAAAAATTACCTATTTTGAATGATTAGTTATAATATACTTATTTACTTCACAACACCAGCTCAGACCCATCTACGGTCCAAGCTCTCCAAGTTATCTATTTTGAACGATTAATTATAGTAATTGCACACTTCTTGAGACCCGCATAGCGAATATATAGCCTTTGCTGTAATAACTGAAACGAGCACGTAGCAGTCTCATCGTAAATGGTTGGGATTAATGTTCACTTATAGCAACTTCAATAATAAAAGATAAATGCTGAGATTCTAAATGTGTCTCACAGCAACTAAAACTACAGAAAATTCAAAATACAACATAAAATCAACTTCCGGTTGTACATTTGTTTCCACATATGTACAACCTCGTAATGCTAAATGCATATGGACAATTCCTTTTCTTGAAAATGCAAATGATATGGCAGCCATGTTGTAATAATAATAATAACAACAATCATTT
This sequence comes from Schistocerca nitens, assembly GCF_023898315.1. Lineage (NCBI taxonomy): Eukaryota > Metazoa > Arthropoda > Insecta > Orthoptera > Acrididae > Schistocerca > Schistocerca nitens. The sequence continues at coordinate 56,083,888 of NC_064624.1, forward strand.
TATTGTCATTTGGCCATTACATCAATAGACAACGTCATATACATACTAAAATACCATTAATAGTTTGAAAGAAACAACAGGTTTGTTGTTAACATTATAGTATTATATTACAGTTGATAAATTATCTTACATCACAGAATGGGTGGAGGACTAGCCAGTCATGAATTGTTTGTTTGAATAATTGTTCGGGTAATTCTTGAACAGATTGAGGAAGATTATTAAATAATTTGTACCCCATGATTTCATAGCTGTTGAGTGGCTTTGACAACCTGTGGTAAGGAATATAGAGGCACCTATTCTTTCTTGTATTGTGGCTATGTACTTTTTCTCTGGTTTTGTTTCTGGTAATTTCTTCTGCATATAAATTAGAACATAGTATACGTTCAAATTTATAACAGTCATGATTTTTTGTTCACAGAACAATGGTTTACAGTGTGCCTTATCTGCAGAAGCAGTAATTATCCTAATAGCTTTTCTTTGCAGTATATGTCACGTACACAGCTAGAGTTCCCCCACAAAATAATTCCATATGTTATTATACACCCCCCCGCCCCATGAACCATGGACCTCGCCGTTGGTGGGGAGGCTTGCGTGCCTCAACGACACAGATAGCCGTACCGTAGGTGCAACCACAACGGAGGGGTATTTGTTGAGAGGCCAGACAAACGTGCAGTTCCTGAAGAGGGGCAGCAGCCTTTTCAGTAGTTGCAGGGGCAACAGTGTGGATGATTGACTGTTTTGGCCTTGTAACAATAACCAAAACAGACTTGCTGTGCTGGTACTGCGAACGGCTGAAAGCAAGGGGAAACTACAGCCGTAATTTCTCCCGAGGGCATGCAGCTTTACTGTATGGTTAAATGATGATGGCGTCCTCTTGGGTAAAATATTCCGGAGGTAAAATAGTCCCCCATTCGGATCTCCGGGTGGGGATTACTCAGGAGGACATCATTATCAGGAGAGAGAAAACTGGCGTTCTACGGATCAGAGCGTGGAATGTGAGATACCTTAATCGGGCAGGTAGGTTCGAAAATTTAAAAAGGGAAATGGATAGGTTAAACTTAGATATAGTGGGAATTAGTGAAGTTCGGTGGCAGGAGGAACAAGACTTTTGGTCAGGTGAATACAGGGTTATAAATACAAAATCAAATAGGGGTCATGCAGGAGTAGGTTTCATAATGAATAAAAAAATAGGAGTGCGGGTAAGCTACTACAGACAGCATAGTGAATGCATTATTGTGTCCAAGAGAGACACGAAGCCCACGCCTACTACGGTAGTAAAAGTTTATATACCAACTAGCTCTGCAGATGGTGAAGAAATTGATGAAATGTATGATGAGATAAAAGACATTATTCAGGTAGTGAAGGGAGACGAAAATGTAATAGTCATGGGTGACTGGAATTCGATAATAGGATAAGGAAGAGAAGGAAACGTAGTAGGTGAATATGGATTGGGGCTAGAAATGAAAGAGGAAGCCGCCTGGTAGAATTTTGCACTGAGCATAACTTAATCATAGCTAACACTTGGTTCAAGAACCATGAAAGAAGGTTGTATACATGGAAGAATCCTGGAGATACTACAAGTTATCAGATAGATTACATAATGGTAAGACAGAGATTTAGGAACCAGGTTTTAAATTGTAAGACATTTCCAGGGGCAGATGTGGACTCTGACCACAATCTATTGGTTATGACCTGTAGATTAAAACTGAAGAAACTGCAAAAAGCTGGGAATTTAAGGAGATGGGACCTGGATAAACAGACTAAACCAGAGGTTGTACAGAGTTTCAGGGAGAGCATAAGGGAACAATTGACAGGAATGGGGGAAAGAAATACAGTAGAAGAAGAATGGGTAGCTTTGAGGAATGAAACAGTGAAGGCAGCGGAGGATCAAATAGATAAAAAGACGAGGGCTGGTAGAAACCCTTGGGTAACAGAAGAAATATTGAATTTAATTGATGAAAGTAGAAAATATAAAAATGCAGTAAGTGAAGCAGGCAAAAAGGAATACAAACATCTCAAAAATTAGATCGACAGGAAGTGCAAAATGGCTAAGCAGGCATGGCTAGAGGACAAATGTAAGGATCTAGAGGCTTATCTCACTAGGGGTATGATAGATACTTCCTACAGGAAAATTAAAGAGACCTTTGGAGAAAGGAGAACCACTTGCATGAATATCAAGAGCTTTGATGGAAACCAAGTTCTAAGCAAAGATGGGAAAGCAGAAAGGTGGAAGGAGTATATAGAGGGTCTATACAAGGGCAATGTACTTGAGGACAATATTATGGAAATGGAAGAGGATGTAGATGAAGATGAAATGGGAGATACGATAGTGCAGGAAGAGTTTGATAGAGCACTGAAAGACATAAGTCGAAACAAGGCCATGGGAGTACACAACATTCCATTAGCACTACTGATGGCCTTGGGAGAGCCGGTCCAGACAAAACTGTACCAATTGGTGAGCAAGATGTATGAGACAGGCGAAATACCCTCAGACTTCAAGAAGAACATAGTAATTACTATCCCAAAGAAAGCAGGTGTTGACAGATGTGAAAATTACCGAACTATCAGTTTAATAAGTCACAGCTGCAAAATACTAACGCGAATTCTTTACAGATGAATGGAAAAACTGGTAGAAGCCGACATCGGGGAAGATCAGTTTGAATTCCACAGAAATGTTGGAACACGTGAGGCAATACTGACCCTATGACTTATCTTAGAAAATAGATTAAAGGAAGGCAAACCTATGTTTCTAGCATTTGTAGACATAGAGAAAGCTTTCGACAATGTTGACTGGAATACTCCCTTTCAAATTCTAAAGATGGCAGGCGTAAAATACAGGGAGCGAAAGGCTATTTACAATTTGTACAGAAACCAGATGGCAGTTATAAGAGTTGAGGGGCATGAAAGGGAAGCAGCGGTTGGGAAGGGAGTGATACAGGGTTGCAGCCTGTCCCCGATGTTATTCAATCTGTATATTGAGCAAGCAGTAAACAAAACAAAAGAAAAATTTGGAGTAGGTATTAAAATCCATAGTGAAGAAATAAAAACATTGAAGTTCGCCAGTGACATTGCAATTCTATCAGAGACAGCAACGGACTTGGAAGAGCAGTTGAACGGAATGGATAGTGCCTTGAAAGGAGGATATAAGACGAACATCAACAAAAGCAAAACGAGGATAATGGAATGTAGTCGAATTAAGCCGGGTGATGCGGAGGGTATTAGATTAGGAAATGAGACACTTAGAGTAGTAATGGAGTTTTGCTATTTGGGGAGCAAAATAACTGATGATGGTCGAAGTAGAGAGGATATAAAATGTAGAATGGCAATGGGAAGCAAACATTTCTGAAGAAGAGAAATTTGTTAACATCGAGTATACATTTAAGTGTCAGGAAATCATTTCTGAAAGTATTTGTATGGAGTGTAGTCATGTATGGAAGTGAAACATGTACAATAAATAGTTTAGACAAGAAGAGAATAGAAGCTTTCGAAATGTGGTGCTGCAGGAGAATGCTGAAGATTAGATGGGTAGATCACGTAACTAATGAGGAGGTGTTGAATAGGATTGGGGAGAAGAGAAGTTTGTGGTACAACTTGACTACAAAAAGGGATCGGTTGGTAGGACATGTTCTGAGGCATAAAGGGATCACCAATTTAGTATTGGAGGGCAGCGTGGAGTGTAAAAATCGTAGAGGGAGACCAAGAGATGAATACACCAAGCAGATTCAGAAGGATGTAGGTTGCAGTAGGTACTGGGAGATGAAGAAGCTTGCACAGGATAGAGTAGCATGGAGAGCTGCATCAAACCAGTCTGAGGACTGAAGACCACAACAACAACAACAACAACAACCATACATATTATACAAAAAACACTCAATATTTCAGCTGTGATTACTTTCAATAGTTAACTACCTCCTCTACCTGTTCTACAGGTCTATAATCATTTTGCTCTCTGTTGTTTAGTTGCTTGAAATCTAAATGACCTGAACTATTTAGACGAAGTGTTAGAATGACACGGTACAGCACAGCAATCCATTTCGGAATTTTGTAACCAAAATTTTACTTTCTTCCCACATGCACAAACAATACAAGAAAACAGTCCTCTACTGTACCCAACAGGGCTGCCATTGCATTTGCAAGGAAAGGAATCGCCCATATGCATTTAGCATTACGAGGCTTGTCCTGCCATCTACTGGTAACCCCGAACAACAGATATGTGGATATGAATGTACAACCGGGAGCTTGTTTTATGATGCATTTTGAATTTTCTGTAGTATTAGTTGTTGTGAGACACACTTTAGGATCTCAGCCTTTACCTTTCATGATTGAAGTTGCTATAAGCGAATATTAATTCCAACTATTCATGATGAGACTGCTACGTGCTCATTTCAGTTATTACAGCAAAGGCTATATATTTGCTATGCGAGCATTTAAAGGGTGCCCAACTTTTTCAACCGCTAGTTAACAATCCTTGCCCACGGCCCACACAGGCAGTTTGTAATCGAAGCAGAATCTAGCCCCCCCCCTGCCCCCCCCCCTCGTGACACAACACAGAACACCACAAATGCAAGCAAATAGAGGAGGAGTGGCGGTCTTCCACAGCGCCGACTTCCCCGCTGTCAGAGTCGACCCACTGCCCCAGTTAGCCAATCTCGATTTCATAATACTGAGGGCAAACATCCCGTATTTGGGTCGCCTATGCATCGTAACAGTATACATCTCCCCCCAAGACCCCTTCCCTACAGACTTGATAACCTACCTAGTGTCCAAAGGAGAATTTATCCTAATGGGGGACTTCAACACTCGCCACACTGCCTTTGGAGACTCAGCCACAAACACCAGGGGCGTCTCACTCCTAAACTTATTGGATAGCCACCCTATCATCCGCCTCAACAATTCAGCTCCAACCCTGATAAACTCATGAGGATACTCAATCCCTGACCACATCCTCTGCTCAGTAAAAATAGCTAACCGCTGCTCGGACTGTACCATAGGTGACAGTGTGGGCAGCGACCACCTTCCCTTATTATTCAACACAGCCGCCTTCAGCACCTTCAAACTGCCCACAGTGACAAAAACCATAAGAGCAGAAAACAACGGAAACGGGAAAAAATTTGCAGAAATCCTTAAAAACGAACTTCCACAAACACCAATTTCGGATGAACCTGACAAACATCCACAACACAAAAATCATAGAGGCATTTAACAAAGCATATTGTGACAGCGTGCCCCTTATCGACATCAAAGAAGGAACCGTTAAAATTCCCCCCCATAGCCTCAAGATCATTAGGGAAAAGAAACGCGCATACTGACAGTTCGAGCAGACTCTCGACCCCTCCCTAAAGCGAGGGGTCCTGTTCAACACTGCCCTCTCCCTAGGAACAGTGCCACAACAGTGGAAACATGCCGAGATCACAACGATCCACAAATCAGGCAAACCCCTCAACCGTCCAGACTCCTACCGACCAATTTCCGTTCTCCCCGTCATAAGGAAACTTTTCAAACACATCGTCAACGCACGCATAACCAAATTCGCAGACAGACACAACCTAATATCCGCGGAACAGGCAGGCTTCCGTCGGTACCACTCGACAACCGACTGTATAGTTAGAATTACAGACCGTATAACCGAAGCCCTAAACAGAAGCGAGTGCACTTTGGCACTGTTCCTAGACATCGAGAGGGCATTTGACGAGGTGTGGCACAGGGGGCTCTTATACAAACTCTGGACTCTGGGATTCCCACCCCTTATCTGCAAACTAATCCGAAATATCCTCTCCAACCAGAAGGGGCAAGTAACAGTAGGAGGAACTCTATCTACCCCCTTTACCCCCGAGGCCGGAGTGGCACAAGGGGCGGTCCTAACCCCTACCCTGTATAAACCGTACACTGCCGACATACCGAAACACGGTGCGAAGGCCTCGCCCTTCCTGCTGACGATACCGCCTACTGGTGCTCCGGTACCTCAACAGACAGCACCCAAACCCTCACCTCAGACTACATCAATAAGCTCAAAAGATGGATGTGTAAGTGGAGAATAAAACCAAATCCCACCAAAAGCCAACTCATTCATTTCCGACATTGGCATCTCTACCAAAAACGAAACCAGACCCCAGACACCCTAAAGGTAACACTGTGGAACAAAGAAATTCATCCAAAAAACACGGCCCGATGTCTTGGTATCACATTAGACTATAAGTTGGCAACCTCACACCTCCCTCACCATAGACAAAGCGCGTGCCCGTACGAACTTAATAAAACTTATAAAAGGGAAATTCTACGGCACTCCCTCCTGGGTCACAGCTGCTTCGTCAGGCCAGTACTCGAGTACGTGGCAATAACCTGGCTAAACTCAGGAATGCAATCAAACAGAATACAAGCACACGACAGGCGCAACCTCCGTATTGCCGGATGACTCGACCTCGACACCACCTCGGCAGATGTCCACACCGTAACAAACACCATCCCGATCCCGGAAAGATGCCGTTTCCAAATAGCACATTATGGATCACAAAGACTGATAACAGATGGACCCATAAAGGACATCCTAATAGCAAAACATTGGAAATTTAGGTACCCCCACTTCCAGTACCCACTCCCCACATACACAATAGCCAAATGTATACAACAACACATTGTAGAGCACACCGCACCTGTCCTACACCTCGTACAGGAAATAGAAGACTGAGCTATAACGGACACGAAAAAGGAAAGGAAAAGATTACTCCATCCAGAAGGAGCACTAAATAGATAAAATACGTAGAATAATACAAGTAAACTAGGATAGTACAACAGAGTGGGAACATAAGATACAGAAAGAACACAAAATAGATAGAATAATGCAAGTAAACTAGGCTAGTAAAACAGACTAAAAACATAAGATGCAAGAATAGAAAATAATTTAACATACAGCTGAATATTCGATCCGCCCTAGCTGAGGTTTTGGTGCTTTTCCTCAAGCTGTAAGGCAAATGCCAGGGCACGTATTCCCACCAAAAAGGAAAATAAAATAATATATAATAGTATAGAATATTCAGAAAAAAAAGCATACACTAAAAATGAAACAGGATGAAACCAAAGAAAAAGAAAAAAATAATCCCATTTGAATAAATAAACTGTGACAAAAGAGCACAACATTCCATCCTCCATGGCTGAAAAGCGGATTTCATCGTGCAGCAACAGCCACACGTTCTCCATCCCAGAGACGTGAAAAAAAAAAAAAAAAACTACTTAACCTATGGTACAAAATTGGTAATATTTGGTGAGCTCGGATCGTAGATTGGTCTGAGCTGATATACCAGCTGAGACTGATGAACGATCCAAGCTCTCCAAAAATTAACGATTTGGTAAGTAAGTTAACGTGACATCACACCACTTGCTACCCACATTGTGAATATATAGCCTTTGCTGTAATAACTGAAATGAGCACGTAGCAGTCTCATCAGAAATAGTGGGAATTAATGTTCGCTTAGAGCTACTTCAACAATGAAATATAAATGCTGAGATCCTAAAGTGTGCCCCACATATCTGTTGTTTGGGGTTACCAATAGATGGCAGGACAAGCCTCGTAATTCTAAATGCAAGTGATATGGCAGCCCTGTTGTAATAATAATAATAATAATAATTTTTTTTGTCATTCGGCCATTACAGCAATAGACAATGTCATATACATACTAAAATACAATTAATAGTTTGAAAGAAACGACAGTTTTGTTGTTAACATTATAGTATTATATTACAGTTGATAAATTCTGTTATATCACAGAATGGGTGGAGGACTAGCCAGTCATGAATTGTTTGTTTGAATAATTGTTCAGGTAATTCTTGAACAGATTGAGGAAGATTATTAAATAATTTGTACCCCATGATTTCATAGCTGTTGAGTGTCTTTGACAATCTGTGGTAAGGAATATAGAGGCACCTATTCCTTCTTGCATTCTGGCTATGTACATTTTCTCTGGTTTTTGTTTCTGGTAATTTCTTCTTCATATAAATTTGAACATAGTATATGTACAAGTTTATAACAGTCATGATTTTTTGTTCACAGAACAATGGTTTACAGTGTGCTCTATATGCAGAAGCAGTAATTATCCTAATAGCTTTTTTAGTAGTATTAATATGTCATGTACACAGCTAGAGTTCCCCCACAAAATAGTTCCATATGTTATTATACCTTGGAAGAATGAGAAATAGGATGTTCTAACATATTTTTTAGGAACACAATCCATAAGTCGCCTTAACAGGTAAGTAACTCTTGACAACTTACCACTACTATACTGTACATGTTGACCCCAAGATAGTTTATCATCTATGTATACCCCCAAAAATTTGATATAACTTGGATCATCTGACAGAAGCTTATCTCTAAGACTACAAACCATCTGCTGTGTTTTGTTTTCATTGAGCAGGAACCCATTTGCCTTGAACCAATAGTATGCGTGGTCGATTGTCTTTGCTGCACAAGTTTTAAGGCTATTGAAATCACGTGCTTCACAAACCGTGGAATGCACGTAGACAAGAAAGGCAAGTTCTAGTTATGTGACCCAATTCCACTGGAGACAACAGAACATCTAGACAGAAGACATTCCACTCAAACATTCAAACAGCAACCGGCCAATGAAGATATTGCGGATTTAGATGCCACAGAAGAAACAGTCGCAAATGGAGCAGCTTTGATAACATTGGAAGGAGAGGAATCAGTGTCAGCATCAACAGCTACTACAACAGCAGTAACAATGAGAAATGCAAAACCAGTAGTAAGAGAAGATCCAGGATGCAGTGAAGTGAACATATGAACAAATGTGGTGATGGGAGCAGTGTCATTCCCACAAACAGGTCAGGAAGCAACAGCTACAGCAGTGGCAACAGCAGAAGATCTATCATGTAGCAGTGTGAACAAAAGATGATCTGTGCCTCCTTCCCATCTAAAGGATTTTTTAATAGAAGGAGGGAAGAAGAAACACCCAAGATAGGTAACTATAATTATTTAACAATATTTCACCAGAATGTTCAGTCAATAAGGAATAAAGTGCAACAGTTAGAAATTGAACTAGAAGGCATAGATAGCTTGATAGTCTGCATTACTGAACACTGGTGCAAACAATCTGAAACTGAATACATAGTTTTACCTTCTTATGAATTAGCATGTTATTATAGCAGAACATTAAATAGGGGTGGGGGCTCATGTATTTATGTGAAAAAAGGACTACAGTTGACAGTTAGCAGTCATATGATTTCTTTGATTGAAGAAAAACATTTTGAACTTTCAGTAGTAGAGTTAAAAGAACAAAATACCCTTAAAAATTGTATATACTGTGTTTGTATGTGTCTGCTAATGGTGATGTCGAAACCTTTTTCACTAAATTAATACAAGTGTTGGACAAAATATATAATCCTAAAGTACATATTATTATTTGTGGAGATTGAAATATCAATATGCTGAAAATGGGTGAAGTCAGCACCAGGTTCTTGAATATCTTGTACAGTTATGGTGTCTCACAACGGGCAACAAATGCCACAAGAGTAACCAAACACTCATCTTCAATAATTGACCATATTCTAACAGATATTAACCATATATGGTGTGAAGTAACTGTTAAAAACCTTGGGATATCAGACCACTTTGGTCAAAGTGCAAAACTTAAAATATCTACAAAGTTACAGGCAAAAGTGCTTAGCTACAGAAGGGCTTTTTCTAAATCAAAAAGGTGTGAATTTACAACACAGATGACTGGCCAGACGTGGTCAGAAGTATATTCAGGAACACATGTAAATGAAAAATTCAACAAATTCATTAATATATTCAAGTTAAAATTTGAGGAAACATTTCCTAAAGTAGTAACTTCTGTTGGGGGGATCTAGTAGGAAGACTTGGGTAACAAAAGGTATCAGAAAATCCTCTGAAACTCTCAAATATCTGAGATCTATCAAAAATGATAAGAGTGACCCAGCATTCTTACAGTTGTCTCTCAGGTACAAGAGGACATACAGAAAGAAAACTGTTGCAGGAAGCAAAGAGAATCCAAAATGAAAAGGCCACACAGAACTCAAACAATAAAAGCAGAGCCATTTGGAATATAGTAAAACAAGAAACTGGTAACTCAAAATGAAAGCAGATGAACATAAAAATTAGAAGCAAAGATGGTCTAATAGATAACCCTAAAGGCCTGGCTAACTATATAAACAACTACTTCAGTAATATAGTGAGAAAACTGCAAGAAAACCTTCCTAAAACACAACACACAATGGCAAAGAATTATGTACCTCACACAATGCTACTGCTACCCACCAATGGAGAGGAAATTAGTAGCATCGTACATAAATTCGAGAGTAAATCATCCACAGGTTTATATGTAGTTCCAATGTGTATACTAAAAGACTGCATTAGCAGCATAAAAGAACCCTTAGCAGACATTATAAATGAGTCGTTCTCATCAGGTTGCTTCCCTAATTATCTAAAGCATGCAAAAATTCTTCCCATACACAAAAAGGTGATACAGAAAATATAGAGAATTACAGACCAGTTTCATTGCTGTCTTCTTTTCCAAAAATAATAGAAACTATTATGAAAAACAGACTTACGGACTACTTAAATAAATACCAACTCCTATGCAAAGAACAGTTTGGTTTCAGGACTGGAAATGTAACAAAAGCAGCTATAGAAAAATTTACAAGAGTAGTTCCAGAAGCTCTAGATAAAGGAGAACAAGTGACAGGCATTTCCCTAGATCTCAGTAAAGCATTTGATACAGTTGAGCATTAAATACTACTTAGATAAACTTGAAGCACTAGCAATCAGGGGGTTGTAAATAAATGGTTTAGATCTTACCTTGCAGACAGAGTGCAGAGGGTGGAGATATCTCAAATTTCAAGTAGCTCAAATTATTTAGTGAAACATCTTTCAGATGAAGAATATTTGAACATTGGAGCACCCCAAGGGAGTGTGTTAGGCCCAGTACTATTTCTTATTTATATTAATGACTTCCCACAGTGGGTAACACAAGGTGAAACAGTGTTATTTGCTGATGACAGCAATATAACAATTAAAGACAGGACACCAGAAATGTTAAATGTAAAAGATGAAAAGGCACTTATGGCAGTTCACAACTGGTAAAGAAACAACAAAGTAACTCTTAATGTGAAGAATATTAATAACATAAACTCCTATATAAAGAAAAATCCAAATATGACAAAATTTAAAGTTCACAATGAAACCATAGAGTATGTAGCCAGCAAAAATTTTTTGTGTATGTATGTTGCTCAACAATTAAAATGGGATGAACATATTAGGATGCTTGGGAAAAAAATTAGCACAGTATGCTATGCCTTGCAAATATTAGTCACTGTGTGCAATAGTTCATGCCAGAGAATGACATACTTTGCACACATACGTTCTGTAATATGTTACGGCATAACATTCTGGGGTGCAAATGCACAAAATGTGAAATATGTGTTCAGATTGCAAAAACGAGCTATCAGAATAATGAGCAAGAGTCACAAAAGAGCACACTGCAGTGAGCTATTTAAAAAAATGGGATATTCTGACAATCCCAAGTGAATATATCTAGCAAACTACAGTTTTTATTCACAAAAATATTGAGCAATATTTAGCAAACAAGAAACAGTAAGTGCTTGTACCTAGACAGAATGAATAAAACTAAAACCCAAACCACTATGTTTTACCAAGGTGTCAAGATATACAATAAATTGCCAAAAGACATCAAAAACATAAAGGAACTCTGTATATTTAAAGCATTCCTTAAAGAATATTTATTAAAAATAGTTTTTACTGGATATGATATGAATTTATTGTATATAGCTAGTATTTCATTAACTTATGTCACAAAATAATATACATATGTATGTATAATGACGACATCCATACAAAGAAATTTGTTTACGAATGAATAAATAAATAAACAAATCACTAGCATGAAGAAATGTTGTATCATCTGCAAACAACACAGTGGTGGACTTGATAAATGATGGCAGATCATTTGTCATTATTGGCAACAAAAAGGGGCACAGTACAGATCTCTGCGGAACACCTTCCTTGACTTATTCTATACTTGACATTTCTTTCCCTACACAAATAACTTGCTTACAATTCTGAAGATATGATTTTATTAATTTAAAGCTGTTATGTGTAATGCCATAGAATTCCAGTTTTTCTAGAAGTGGCTTATGCTTTACACAGTCGAAAGCTTTGCTTAGATCACAGATTGTGAGTTGAGCATTGCCCTTATCCTCAAACACTTGATGTAAGTATTTGACTACAAAGTCTATAGCACCCGCAGTAGACAACTTTTTCCTAAAACCATATTGGGATTCACTAATTATTCCTAATTTTTCAAAATAAACGGATAGCTGATGGTAAATTACACATTCCAGTATTTTAGAAAAAGCTGGGACTATGGAGATTGGTCTGTAACTGGAAGTTGAGTCTATATCTCCCTTTTTATATGTTGGAACTACCCTAGCCACTTTGAGTTCTTCGGGAAAATACCGTTCAGACATACATTTATTTATACAGAATGTTAAGGGGTTCACAATTTAGTCTATTACTTTCTTTAGTATATTACAGGATATGTCATATATATCTACACTGTCTGAAGATTTCAATCATTTTACAATGCTTAGGACAAGACTAGATGAGACCCCGGCAAACATAAACGTGCCTGTGTCTGTTGGTGTTCTGCAAACATTTTTAGAAAGTAACTCTGATGAACTGATATCAGGTTTGATTATAGTATTTCATAAATCTTCAACAGATTTAATAAAGAATTTTTGGGGACTTGTATTAATTTTTTCGCTTCTTACGTCTTTAGCAACACCATTTATTAATTTCCATGGAGCTTTGCACTTATTTGTGGAATTATCAATGGTATTGAAATTATGTGTGTTTCCCTGTCAAATCAGCACTAAGACTATAACTTGTGTCACCATGACATTGGTTGAACCAATCTCTCTCAGCAAGGGACTTAAAGAGCTGAACAATTTTGTCATCTGTGACAGGTCTGGTGATTATAACTTTTGGGACATGCTTAGGAATAATACTCTTATCAATACAGAACCTACTTGTATAGTTTAAAGCTACAGAGTCATGATCTGAAAATGGAAACGCTGTAACATCACATGATTCTTCGGTAGTTTTAAAGTTGACAAAAATATTGTCAAGACATGCTTTATCTCTTGTGTGCCTGTTATTGATAAGTGCAAATTGCACTGTCTTAGAAGGTTTTTCAACTCAGTCACAGTATGTTTATGTGTTGTTATATCAAAATCTGCATTCAGATCTCCACCAATTACTATGTCATAATGCAACCATCTGGTCCCTCTTAGTACATCTAACAGCATGTCCAATTTTTCTACAAATACATTGATGATACCCTTAGGTGACCTGTGAAGGGATACTGTTACTAACCTAAAACTGTCCATAACTATACCAGTGGCTTCAAAGTTCTGCTCCTCACATAAATAATCTAGGTCCAACTTGACAATGGAGCAGCTGAATGACTGGTTAACATGTATTGTCACACCATCTCTTATATGCAATTTTCTACAGTAACTATTTGCTACATTATAGTTATCAAGTTTGACAACTGGAAATACACTCTCAGTAACCCAATGTTCCCTCAGACAGAAAAGAAGTTCAAGAGCAGAAGACATTTATGGTCTTTCTAATTTTGTAATTACAAAAAATAGGAGATATAATGGCATTTCCACTCTGTGTTCTTGTAAATTGGATGTTTACTAGTGGTTGCTTCCCAACGTGTTTAAAAATGACAGTGGTCACACCACTACACATGTCCAAATAATTATCGACCAATTTCTCTTATACCCATCCTATCGAAAGTAATAGAGCATTGCATGCAACTCCAAATCCATAAACATCTATCTGCCAACAACCTCCTTAGTGATTCTCAATGTGGATTCAGACCTATGTTATCAACTGTGAAGGCAGTGGAAAATATTATTTCTTTCACATTGTCTGCATTCGAATCCAAACTTTCTGTAAATGCCACACTTGTAAATCTAAGTAAAGATTTCGATTCTGTCAACGGCACAATTCTATTAAATAAGCTATGCTCGTACAGTTTTGAAGGCAAGGTACTATCTCTGACTACGTCTTATCTGAGTGAGAGAAAACAAATAGCACATTTTAACAGAAACAAATCAAACACACTGGGTGTAAAACGAGGTGTGCCACAAGGGTCTGTGCTTGGACCCTTGCTTTTCATAATTTATGTAAATGATTTGTCCAATATGATGCCTTGTAAGTCCATACTATATGCAGATGACACCACCTTTCTTACAGTAGATAGGGCCTTGAACATACTCAAGCACAAAAGTGCAGAACAACTCAGAATATCCAGTGTTTGTTTCGGAGTAAATGAATTACAAATTAACCACTCTAAAACTGCAAACATTCTATTCAGCCTATGTAACAATGACAACTGTAGTTCCTCAGTTAAGCTTCTTGGCATTCATCTGGATCCAAAATTAACCTGGGAAACTCTCACCAATTATGTACGCAAAAAGTTATCTTGAGTCACCTATCTGCTAAATAAGCTCAGGACTTGTGTGACGGATGAGCTACTGCCAAATGCCTATTACGCCTTTTTTCATAGCCACCTCACGTATGCAGTGCTGTTATGAGGCAACGCCTCTGGGCCAAAAAGAATTTTTCTTTGGCAGAAAAAGGCCATTAGGTGTATTGCTGGAGTGAGAAACCATGTATCCTGTAGAGACTATTTCAAAGAGTTAAAAAATACTGACACTTACATCACTGTTTATTCTCAGTTGCTTAGTGCACATAAAGGAAAACCAAGAAAGCTATAAACTGCGATAGTCTGTACATAGCCGTGACACACGCCAAAGGCAGATGATGGATATCCCAGTTACTAGGCTTAAAAAAACCCAAAACAGTTACACATACAATTATTTAACATGCCACCACCTACGGCACACAGTGTATCACTGAATGTCTTCAAAAATATTACAAAAAGGTGGCTTGGACAAAAAGCATTCTATACAATAGAAGAATTTAAAGTATGTAATAAAAATGATCTAATCTATTAAAACTGCTGTATGACATGACCACCATATTACATAAGTTCTTCTGAAAATGTTATTGTACCATGCTGTTGTGCTTTATTTACATAATGCATTTTCCCCAATGGTTAACATGTATTAAGCCTGTCCCATTTATATTTGTTAAAATGTTTTTCTTAGCATGTGTATTGTGTGGCACATTCTGCATGACACATTTATGTTTAATGACTACTAAACATGTGCAGTATAAAACATATTTACTCATTCAGAATGTTAAAAATGTATGACTTATTTTGTAATTATATAATGTATGTAAAATGACAACATCAACTGCATGAAAAATGCTTAAAGATGGATCAATAAATCAATCAATATCAAATTTGTTATCTAGTCCAAAACTGTTTACAATAAATTCTTTATCTATTAGCCCTTTAACATTCAGATAGCAAATTTTAAGATCATAATTGTTGTTTGCTTCGATTGAACATTGTGGTGAGGTGTTATGAAATTTGTTACACTACTTATCCCGTGGGCTGCTTCATCTTTCTGCCTTCCACTAAAAAATCATTTAGAGGGAGAGGAGGTGCTGTTTTCTGTCTACCCGTAACACTTGATGCTGCTTCTCCTGCCGCAATTCTCTTTTCTCCTTTTAGAGGTGCTGTAGTTATTGTTGCTGGTGAAACTTCTGCTGTTACTGCTACTGTTACTACCTTTTCCACTGCTGCTACTGACAATGCCACTGGTGACTGTGATGCTTTACATGTTTGCACAGATGTAATTTTTTCATCATAGAGTGTATCTGCAAATGTTTCTTCCTCATATGCTGTTGGTGCACTTTTCTTTTCTGTTGTCATTGGCAGAAAACCTGTTGCAGGTAGTGCTATTTTTACATAGGCATCCACTCCTGCTGTGTTTTTCACCTGGAGAATTTCTTTGGCCAGCACTTTCTTGCCTGGGCTGTTTCTGTGCAGTCCATGTATACCAAACTGCTCTCTTACTGAACTCATTGCTTGAATGAAAGTGGTGTGCACAAAACCGGTACAAATCTTCCTGAATTTCCTATTTGTTGTGATGATTTCTCTGTTTACACATGAGTCTTCTGTTAAGTCGTGTCTGTAGGGAATGTTTACAACTAATTCCTTCGCCTGTGAAATGTTTCCTAGCGATTCTTTCATGGTTCTTAGAGCAAGGCTATAAGACATTGTTTCCTCCTCCAATTATGACAACTGAAGTCGCTTGTCATAGCATTTTCACAGTTGTTGTGTACATAGTCCCACGTAGTCAGCACGTACACAACTCTCCCACTAGAGTGCGCCCCGCTAAGCACAACAGTGCAGGCGCAGCGCTCGTCCGTCTCCGCTCTATGAGATGACGCTGCCATAAAGTTGGACCAAATTCTGCTTCCGCCGATCTGCGTATTAATATGTAATGCAGGCAATGAGATTGCTGCTAACGTAGAACCTTTTCTCCTCGCGGATCACACTCGCCCTGTGATACCTGAACGCGCGAGGTATTATAACGAGTGTACAGACATCCGATTAGTCAGTTTGCATTAGTCTGCATTTGTCTGTAGTCAAGTTTCAGTCTGCGCCTAATAAGATTACCATATTCCTGTACATAGCCATGAAGAGAAATGTATAGACACTTTGTCAAGTATCAGAGATATGTGAGAATAAGATTAACGTACCAACACCAAAGGAACTTCAGATTGTCAATTGTAAACAGCATCCAGAATCAAGTTACGTAATATCTAAGATTTTTATTATTTTAATAAATGTGTGTGAAAGTTAATCAAGTTCTGTTTAATGTTGGTCACCGTCAATCTGCTACTCTAAGTGTGCAAGTGGCATTTCTGTTGTTTGACCTAACGGCAGAGGATAAACACGCCACGATAAGACCACGAGACATATTGCTGACACTCGCCTACTTCGTTAGAGCGACAAGTCTCTATAATCTGATGGTGTGTGTACCGAAGGTCTTACAGTACGCACACCACAACAGTTTTTCAGCACTTCCCGTAGAGGAGCACCAGGTTTCGAAATTCCAGTCACTTTATATTCGGACTGCATATCAGACATGATTGTAGCCAGTCCCTTGCCATGACTCGTCGATAATCTGTATATTTCTTCCTTCTTCTTCACTGTTTACTTTTCTGTCTCATATTCAGTTTTATTACAATTTGCTCTCACACGATTTTTTAGTTTAATAGTATTTGATGGTAACGTGTTTCTGCTGGCACTTTTTTGTTCAACAGATCTTTCTCAGCAGTTACCTGTTACACTGAGATTTTTTGTCCGTGATTCTGAACTGTCTGCATTTAGAACATCGTATTTATTCATTAGTGGAACACGAAAAACATTGGTATTTAAGACAGGTCGAGAGATTTTCTTAGGCCTAATATATACACACTCTTGTTTGGCTGTTTGCGTATCTGTGGGAAGATCCATATAGTCGATCAAACTTTTCAGCCTTTCTGCATATTGTCTAGCTTTACTTAAGTCACTTTGCAATTCTTCCCTCACACTTATTTCGAGTCCAGTGTTGCACATTTAAAATGCAGTTTCAAGACCGTTGCACTCAGTTCCACAGTCACATGTAGGTCTATGTTGACCGAGATTTGCTTCCACGAAATAACAAGAATGATACCATTTATGTGCCACTACACATATTTTAACACCTTTTATCATTTTTTTGCACACAGCATTCAATTCACTGATGGTAATTTACCAATATTCATGGAGCGATTTGCCACTACATCCACATGCGCCGCCATCTTGCAGTAGAAGGGGACAGTAGAGGGCTGTTTTCGTGTATTGTTTGTGGGAAGAAAATAAAATTTTGGTTACAAATTCCGAAATGGGTTGCTGTGCTGTACTGAGCCATTGTAACATTCCTTATTTTTTTTCTTTATTGTTAATTTCACACCTGATACAGGTGGGCCAGCAGCGGTATAGTGCGCCGCTCTTCGGCCACAGATAAAACTAATGAAAGAAAAGGAGACAATCGCAGAAAAGAAATGGTGGACATACAAAAGTAGACATACAAAATTAAAACTACACCGAGCCGTTCACAGGAGCAGAGTCCAAAATAGAATTGTTCAGACACGTGGACACGCACAGAGATGACTGATGACACACGCGAATGGAATATGGTCATATAGGATCCGCGTGGGGGAGGGGAGATGAATGTGATAGGCAAGGTGTTTGAGGATTTGGACAGATTTGTAAAATGTAGGAGGGGCGGAGATACAAGCGGGATGAGCATAGCAGAGTATAGGGCGGATAAGGGATTTATAGGTGTGCAGGATGGTGGAGGGGTACAGACCCCACGTGCGGCCAGAAAGGAGCTTGAGGAGATGGAGTCGGGAACGTGCTTTGGCTTGGATTGTCTGGAGATGGGGGGTCCAGGAGAGGCGACAGTCGAGGGTGACACCAAGGTACGTAAGGATGGGGGTGAGGGAAGGAAGTGGTGGTTTTGCCTACAATGATCGCCTGGGTCTTGGCAGGAGCAACCTCGAGTAACCACTGGTTACACCAAGCAGTGAACCAATAAGATGGGATTGGATAAGGTGGTGGGAGCGTTGCAGGGTGGGGGCGAGGACAAGGAAGGCGGTGTCATCGGCATCCTGGAGAAGGTGGATGGGGGGTGAAGGCGGCGGCATGTCCGCTGTATACAAAAGGTATAGAAGAGGGGAGAGGACGGAACCTTGGGGCACACCGGCGGAAGGGTAGAAGGTGTAGGAATCCGTGTTATGGATGGTGACATAGGAATGACGTTGGGAAAGAAAGGACCTGATCAGACGGACATAGTTGATATGAAGGGTTAAGATTTAGAGCTTGAAGAGGAGACCGGAATGCCACACACGGTCATAGGTGCTTTCTAGGTCGAGGGAGAGGAAGATGACAGAGCGACGGGAGTTGAGCTGTTCGGAGAGGAGATGAGTGAGGAGCAGGAGAAGGTCATTGGTAGCGAAGGATGGTCGAAAGCCACACCGGTTAGAGGGAAGGAGGCAGTGCTGGCGGAGATGCTGGTGGATGCGTCGGGTAAGGATGGACTCCAGGACCTTGCTGAAGACTGAGGTAACGCTGATGAGACGGTAGGAGGAGACAGCGGATGGCGGTTTGTCGGGTTTGAGGAACATCAGGATACGGGAGGTTTTCCACAGGCCGGGGTAGCAGCCGGTGGACAAGACCACATTATAGAGTCTGGCCACGGTGGAGAGGAAGGAGGCGGGTGCTTCACGAAGGTGGCGATAGGAAACACCATCGTGACCGGGAGCGGTGTTGCGTTTCGTGCGGAGTGTAGTGATGATATCCTGAGTAGTGATGGGGGCATTGAGTTCGTTGGGTGTAATGTTGTCCAAGTACTGGAAGCCAGAGGCGAGGGGAGGGACAGAGGTGTCAGTTCGATCGCAGACATCTGGGAAGAGAGAGTAATCGAACTGGGTTCGTCAGGGAGGGTAAAGATATCGGACAGGTAGGAGGCAAAGTGATTGGCCTTATTAAGGTTGTGAGGTAAGGGTTGGTTATCATGAGGGTGAGGGTAGTAGGGGGGGGGGGGGATGCGGTTTCGATCCAGTATGGTGGCAGAAGGCAGACCAGTACTTGGGCAAGTTGATAGGAAGTGTAACATTAAGACAGATGCACGTCTGTCGCCAGTCCTGGCGTTTCTTAGCCGCGAGCAAGTTTCGGACGTGTCTTTGTAGCTGCCAGTGGCATCATAGTGTGTCTGGGTCACACGTGTGAAGGAAGGCACGGTAGAGACTGCAGGATTCATGGAGGAGGAGGACGGCCTGTGGGGGTAAAGTGAGACGGTGCGGGTGGATAGCGACGGAAGGGGCGTGGGCCTCCACGGCCTCAGACAACGTCTGCTGGAGAAAGGAGGTGGCACGGGTAACATCATTAGGATGGTGGGAGGTGTAGGGGTTGCTATCAACCTGGGTAGAGAGGGTATCCAAGTAGGCATCCCAGTCAACACGGGAATAATCACGGACGTATTTCGAGGGAGGGTCGATGCGAGGATCGGGACGGGGGCGACGACCGTCTGAAATGGTGAGGAGGACAGGGAGATGGTCACTACCAATACGGTCAAGGACATCCCCCGCATTGTGGCCAAGGAGGTTGGGTGATCAGACGACAACAACCGGAGTGGTACGGGATTCAGGCCGGGTGTGCTGGGGAATGGGAACGAGGTCGCCTCGGAGGGAGGAGAGGAACTGTTGCCACCGCCGTAACTGGGCGGCGGACCGACTATGGATGTTGAGGTTGGCGGCAATCATGTAGGGGGAGAAGGTGCGGTCGATATGGGAAAGGAATAGGGGCGTTAGGGCGGACATAGATGGTGGCGTAGGTATCGGTTAGGCCGGGGAAGAAGAGACTAAGGATCAGGTGTTCTGTGGGGTCGGGAAGGAGGGGTTGGAGCTGAACAGGGATCTGGCAGTGGTGGCCGACGGCTACTCCGCCACGTGCTATCAGGAGGGGATTATCGAAGCGGTGGAGGAGGTAGGGCGAAGTGTGGAAGATATGCTGGGGCTGTAGAAATGTTTTTCATTAAGAGGAAGGAATCCACACGGTGGGTCGTGAGGGTGTGCATGAGGAGGTTCTTGGGTAGGAAGCGGATGCTGTTAAACAAGAGTGGACAGAAGGGTGCCTCTCGGCACTCTGATGTCGGGTGTGCATTGTAGTGCCAGCACATCTGAAAGCGGATGGATTGAGGATGGGAACGGGAGGTTTGGTTTGTTTGGGGAAGGAGACCATACAGCGAGGTCATCAGTCTCATTGGATTAGGGAAGGACGGGGAAGGAAGTCGGCTGTGCCCTTTCAAAGGAACCATCCCGGCATTTGCCTGGAGCAATTTAGGGAAATCACAGAAAACCTAAATCAGGATGGCTGGACTTGGGATTGAACAGTCGTCCTCCCGAATGCGAGTCCAGTGTGCTAGCCACTGCGCCACCTCACTCGGTGGAACGGGAGGGGTCGACCTTGTACCGGCGATGGAACAGAAGGGCGCCCTCCTTCAGGAGAAGGTCAACAGAGAGGGCGTGCTCAGAAAATTCCAGTATAAGGTGGGTGGGGCCGACAGGACTGAAAATCCGGTGCACAGCACGGACGTCTCGATAGGGATGCGCCTCAAGCTCCTCCAGCACCTCCTCCTCCGTGATCGTCAGACTAGGCCTAGTGATCACGGTGGTGAGGGTCGGAAGGCGATGTGAGGCTCGGGGTTGGTGGGAGGGGGAAGGGAAGGAGCAGGGGAGAGGGAGGCGTTGGGGCCAAAGCGGGTGATGTGGATTTGGGAGAGGATGTCTGAGTGAAGGTTGGAGCTAAGGGAAGTAATGAGAATAGAGTCCTGTCAGGGAGTGAGAGTGGAGATGGGAGCTCCGGGATGGTGTCAGCGGAGAAGCAGCGTGAGGTTCCGGGCCTCGAGGAGTGAGGGATCAGGACGGGTATGGCGGTATTTGTAGGAGGTGGAGGGGTAAGGAGGAGGAGGAGGAGGAGGAGGTAGCCAAAGTGGCAGAAGCGACAGGTGGAGAGACATCCATGGCATCCTGGGGGGGGGGGGGAGGACGGGGCTGAGACTTTTTAGGAGTGGAGGACGCAGGGGTGTCGCTGGGGCGCTTAACAGTGACAGAACGGTGAGAGGAGACGTGTGGGACAGGAGCAACTGGGAGATGGCGGGAGGTGGCAGGTCCCGGCACGAAAGCTGGTGTCGGTGCCTAAGATGGGGACGGTGACGGTGAAGGTGATGGCAATGGCATATATGATGACGATGGCGACGGCGAGAGCAGGGCGTGGGTCGTGGCCCACTGGGCACCCACCCTGGCCGGGGCTGCAGAGACGGAGGGAACAGGGTAAGGAGTGGAGGGAAGGGATCAGAGGAGGAGGAGAGGGAGGAAGGAGCAGGGGATGGGGCTACAAAGAGCGAAGGAGAAGGGGGGGTGAGAAGCAGGGGGATGGAATGAGGGGGGTGGGCAATTGGGCACACCACGTAATTGTGGAGGTGGCGATGGAGGCAGAGGTATAGACTATGGTGGTGGTGGTAGTGGTAGTGGTAGTGAGGGTTATAATGATTACAATGGGAAATGAAGGAAAAGAACAGGACAGGACTGGGCAAAACTAAAGAAGAAAACTAGGAACTCACAAAGACGGATGAAGACGGACGAAATGCTGACTGGGGCCAAAGCCCCACTCCGCTGTCGCTGATGGGAGGCACCGCAGAGGCTGCTGGGCGGAATTGCTGGCTGGCTGGTTGGAATGCTGGCTGGCTGTCCCATGCATCAAACTCCAACTCTCATTTTGCATTCGGAGTCTCTTACTTCCCATCATGTGGCCATAACCACTTTGTAAATCATTTCACATAAATGACCTGAGAACAAATGACACTTCTGCCAGTCCACAGCCCTCTTATGCCTTGTATACGAAATACTACCACCATCTGTATATGTACATATCACTGTCCCATGACTTATGTCACTTCAGTGTAACGAAACTGCAGGAGCTTAATTCAATTACTGTGTGCATGATTAACCTCATGAAGTTAACAATAGTCTCCTACATATCCATATTTCACATAAAGTATTAGTGAGAGGCTCTCCATAGAAGCAGTAACAAAAGCAGCTCAGTTCTGAAGGTAAAAGTAGATGAAGCAAAAGTGTATTATCAATTTGTACAGAAACCAGACTGCAATTATAACAGTTGAATGACGTGAAAGGGAATCAGTGGCTGAGAAGTGAGGACATAATGTTGCAGTCTCTCCCTGATGTTATTCTGTCTGCATATCAAGCAAGCAGTAAAAGAAACTGAGCAGAAATCTGCAGAGGGAATTAAGGTTTAGAGAGAAGAAATAATAACTCTGCATTTTGCTGATGCCTTTATAATTCTGTCAGAAGCAGTAAAGGACACAAAAGAGCAGTTGAATGGAATGGGCAGTTTCTTTAAAAGTGGTTTCAGATGAATACAACAAAAGAAGGACAAGGGTAATGAAATGTACTCGAAGTAAATCAGGCAATGCTTAGATAAATAGATTAGGAAATGAGACACTAAGACAGCAGGAAAGATTTGTTGTCAGCAGCAAATTAACTGATGCTAATCACAGTAGAGAGGAGTATTTTTTGGGGGGTGGTGGTCATTCAATTAAAACTTTTAATAGATCAGACAGGCACAAAATAATTGATTTGTTTTTTTCATTCACATTCAATGATCCATAAACAAGTTAATAGCTCAAATTTCTGAACAATTCCTAGATAAATATTTATTTAATTTACAGCAGTGTTACTGAACTATCAGTCTGACAGCTCACAGCAGGAAAGCAAATACCTCATATAATTCATAGAAACAAAGACAAGCTTATTAAGTAAAGTTAAGTCATCAAGATTGTCGATGAAAAATCGCTAGTTAAGTGATTCTGAAATGGTGCCTTCAATTTTTTATGTGGGTGGAGATATTTACTTTGATATGATTGGACAGGGACTTGGTGCTCACTCTCACTTTGATAGGTCTATTTCACTCCAACTTACTCCTCCTGCTAAAATTTGCTATTTTCTTTTTTTTCCTATGTGAAAGGCATTTATTTACTTTATACAAGTTTTCGAAGAAAGATACTATCCTTGAGTCTATTCCATTCTCTTCTGAAATAGTCCAGGCACGGGTATTTTGCACTTAAGATTTTCCTTGTATGGCTAAATATGGATCTGAGGAGGGAGACAATGTAAGCTAATTAGCTCAAACCTGTGCTCAGATGCTCTATCTTCAAACACATGGAAGTCTTGACACAAATACAGATTTAGCAATGTTATGAAATTGTTCATCATTTACCATGCTTTACAATACAAAGCTGGTCCGTCATAGGTGACGGGTAGGATGGCAGCTGAGAGAGCAAGCTCTGCCAGGTGGTGATCCGCCACATCACTCTTTCCCACAGCTAAAGCCGCATCTGCGTAATGCATTCTCAACCTCGTTACGGCACCAGTCTCAGCAGCCGGGTGCGCGTGCCGGTCCCTTGTTGGGTTTGTAGACGAGGGGTGGTCTGGGGGAGGGGGAGGGGGTGAGAGGGGGAGACAGGGCTCTGGTAGCATCTCTCGGTCTGCAATAGAAGGCTGGTCCGCCGCAGGAGACGGGTAGGACTGCAGCTGAGAGAGTACGCTGTCCCGGGCGAAGATCCGCCACATGCTTGCCTCCCTCACAGAGTATCTCTCCACTTGCCATATCGCTAACAACCTGTGGTTACGATATCCTGGGAAAAAAAAAAAAATATATAGAGGGAAACATTCCACGTGGGAAAAATATATCTAAAAACAAAGATGATGTGACTTACCAAATGAAAGTGCTGGCAGGTCGACAGACACACAAACGAACACAAACATACACACAAAATTCAAGCTTTCGCAACAAACTGTTGCCTCATCAGGAAAGAGGGAAGGAGAGGGAAAGACGAAAGGATGTGGGTTTTAAGGGAGAGGGTAAGGAGTCATTCCAATCCCGGGAGCGGAAAAACTTACCTTAGGGGGAAAAAAAGGACAGGTATACACTCGCACACACACATATCCATCCACACATACAGACACAAGCAGACATGTTTAAAGACAAAGAGTTTGGGCAGAGATGTCAGTCGAGGTGGAAGTGTAGAGGCAAAGAAGTTGTTGAAAGACAGGTGAGGTATGAGTGGCAGCAACTTGAAATTAGCGGAGATTGAGGCCTGGCGAATAACGAGAAGAGAGGATATACTGAAGGGCAAGTTCCCATCTCCGGAGTTCGGATAGGCTGGTGTTGGTGGGAAGTATCCAGATAACCTGGACGGTGTAACACTGTGCCAAGATGTGCTGGCTGTGCACCAAGGCATGTTTAGCCACAGGGTGATCCTCATTACCAACAAACACTGTCTGCCTGTGTCCATTCATGCGAATGGACAGTTTGTTGCTGGTCATTCCCACATAGAATGCATCACAGTGTAGGCAGGTCAGTTGGTAAATCACGTGGGTGCTTTCACACGTGGCTCTGCCTTTGATCGTGTACACCTTCCAGCTTACAGGACTGGAGTAGGTGGTGGTGGGAGGGTGCATGGGACAGGTTTTGCACCGGGGGCGGTTACAAGGATAGGAGCCAGAGGGTAGGGAAGATGGTTTGGGGATTTCATAGGGATGAACTAGCAGGTTACGAAGGTTAGGTGGACGGCGGAAAGACACTCTTGGCGGAGTGGGGAGGATTTCATGAAGGATGGATCGAATGCCACCCTCCACCTCAAAAAACTATCCAATCTCCTGGTTTCCCACCTCCGGAAAGGCAACTCACTCACCCTTCACAACCTTTCCAGCAAACCTCAACCTCCTCTCATTGCGCACAAACCCAGTCTCTCCCATCTACTCAATCTCCCACTTCCAGCTCCACTCCCTCCAAAACCTCAAAATTCCGATCAACACAATCTGGAACCACAACACCCTAACTCAGTAGTTAACCTTTCCTCCAAACCTCTCTCCCAATCCGAAACCTCTGTCCTATCCAAAGGCCTCACCTTCAGCCCCACTCCCAGATTCAACCAAACAGCCCTCGTCAAAGATTTACTGTCCTACACCCGTACTCTCTGCTGGAAATATCACTTTGCCACGAAGAAAAATGATCCTAATCCTACTCCTAATGATCCAACTCCCCAAGACACCATCCAAATTGAACCCTGCCTGGAACAGTTCCGTCCTCCGTCACAGTGGGACCCACCTCCTCTTCCTCAAAATCACCCTCTCCAAACCTTCCAGGAATTTCTGACTTCCAGCCTTGCATCTCAATCCTTCTTAAAAAACCTTAATCCTACACCCAACATCACCACTGCTGAAGCCCAGGCTATCCGTGATCTGAAGGCTGACCGATCCATCGTCATTCTTCCGGCGGACAAGGGTTCCACGACCGTGGTACTTTATCGTCGGGAGTATGTTGCTGAGGAACTGCGTCAGCTTTCAGACAACACCACATACAAATTCTGCCAAGGTAACCCCATTCCCGATGTCCAGGCGGAGCTTCAAGGAATCCTCAGAACCTTAGGCCCCCTGCAAAACCTTTCACCTGACTCCATCAACCTCCTGACCCCACTGACACCCCGCACCCCTACCTTCTACCTTCTTCCTAAAATCCACAAACCCAATCATCCCGGCCGCCCCATTGTAGCTGGTTACCAAGCCCCCACAGAACGTATCTCTGCCTACGTAGATCAACACCTTCAACCCATTACATGCAGTCTCCCATCCTTCATCAAAGACACCAACCACTTCCTTGAACGCCTGGAATCCTTACCCAATCTGTTACCCCCGGAAACCATCCTTGTAACCATTGATGCCACTTCCTTATACACAAACATTCCACACGTCCAGGGCCTCGCTGCGATGGAGCATTTTCTTTCACGCCGATCACCTGCCACCCTTCCTAAAACCTCTTTCCTCATTACCTTAGCCAGCTTCATCCTGACCCACAACTTCTTCACTTTTGAAGACCAGACATACCAACAATTAAAGGGAACAGCCATGGGTACCAGGATGGCCCCCTCGTACGCCAACCTCTTCATGGGTCGCTTAGAGGAAGCCTTCTTGGTTACCCAGGTCTGCCAACCAAAAGTTTGGTACAGATTTATTGATGACATCTTCATGATCTGGACTCACAGTGAAGAAGAACTCTAGAATTTCCTCTCCAACCTCAACTCCTTTGGTTCCATCAGATTCACTTGGTCCTACTCCAAATCCCATGCCACTTTCCTTGACGTTGACCTCCACCTGTCCAATGGCCAGCTTCACACGTCCGTCCACATCAAGCCCACCAACAAGCAACAGTACCTGCATTATGACAGCTGCCAGCCATTCCACATCAAACGGTCCCTTCCCTACAGCCTAGGTCTTCGTGGCAAACGAATCTGCTCCAGTCCGGAATCCCTGAACCATTACACCAACAACCTGAAAACAGCTTTCGCATCCTGCAACTACCCTCCTGACCTGGTACAGAAGCAAATAACCAGAGCCACTTCCTCATCCCTTCAAACCCAGAACCTCCAACAGAAGAACCCCAAAAGTGCGCCACTTGTGACAGGATACTTTCCGGGACTGGATCAGACTCTGAATGTGGCTCTCCAGCAGGGATACGACTTCCTCAAATCCTGCCCTGAAATGAGATCCATCCTTCATGAAATCCTCCCCACTCCACCAAGAGTGTCTATCCGCCATCCACCTAACCTTCGTAACCTCTTAGTCCGTCCCTATGAAATCCCCAAACCACCTTCCCTACCCTCTGGATCCTATCCTTGTAACCGCCCCCGGTGTAAAACCTGTCCCATGCACCCTCCCACCACCACCTACTCCAGTCCTGTAACCCGGAAGGTGTACACGATCAAAGGCAGAGCCACATGTGAAAGCACCCACGTGATTTACCAACTGACCTGCCTACACTGTGATGCATTCTATGTGGGAATGACCAGCAACAAACTGTCCATTCGCATGAATGGACACAGGCAGACAGTGTTTGTTGGTAATGAGGATCACCCTGTGGCTAAACATGCCTTGGTGCACAGCCAGCACATCTTGGCACGCTTCACTCCAGTGAAGTGTGAACTAACCACTCAATTTCAATGAACTGATACTCCAAACTCTCCACAGATAGTACACTCCACACTTTTTTTCTAGTTCGTTCACTCACTCTCTTCCCCTCTCCCTCTCCCACTACATTGGCGCTACGTCACTCATTCTCCCTTCACTTCAATCCTCCCTGTACTGCCTGTCGACGAATCGCACGGTGAAATACACTTAGAACAACAGTTGCACTTTGCTTTCACATAACCTAAATCGGCGAAGAAACCCCAAATTTCACTACTTTTACGCGATCGCGTGTTGCTAGCCATTGTATAAGCGTGAACAGACACAAAAACTGCTTTCGAATAAAATAAAGAGGGATTTTACCTGAAATCGTACCAATGACTACAGGTGACAGTTTACGTTTTGAATTTAGAAGGTTATTATTCTCAATAAAAATAAAATCCCGGAAAACTTCTGAATAATTACTTAACGTAGGTATATAGACTTTGTGACAGTGGTAAACATACTCATTCTATTTTGGATTAAATTTTAAAAGGAACATAAACTTGGACTGCATTTCGTTTGTAGCCCAAGTTTTCAGTCCATAAATACAACAAATAAGGTTTCACTTGGCAGATGAAGACTCTTTTTTGGCGCTTCATGAGAAAATGTCGAGCAAGATTAAACGTAATACCTTCTTTATATGTGACAGGCTTCTCTGTTTATCTTTCCTTTGTCCCCTTCGACCATCCTGTATTTAACTCAGACGCTGTAAGACGCAAAACGTTGCGTGCACGTTACCGCATAGTTCGGCCATCTGAAGCTGTATTGTACGAGCGAGGCGAAGCGAGCGTAGCCGCGGCTGAACGGCGAACTGGGCAACTTCGCCAGGCTTCCGTACTTCATGAATGAACTACTTCATGGTAATGAGTGAAATGAATGTAGTACTTCACGGGAATGAACGAGTTCGACCCATCTCTTAGAGTCAAGCAGATGGATAATACTCGAACCATACAAGTCAATTGATCAATAACAGCAACAACCAGAGAAACTACTTTACTTCGAAATACCAGCTCAGACCGACCTACGGTCCGAGCTCTCCGAAAATATCTTATAATTAGCAGGTTGATTAATTAAGATGACACATTCCCGCATAGGGAATATATAGCCTTTGCCGTAATACTAGAAACGAGTACGTTGCAGTCTCATCATAAATAGTTGAAATTAATGTTCCTTTATAGCAACTTCAATAATAAAAAAATAAATGCTGAGATCATTAAGTGTGTCTCATAACAACTAATACTACAGAAAATTCAAAATGCAACATAAAATCAACTACCGGTTGTAAATTCTTATCCACACACCTGTTCTTCGAGGTTACCAATAGATGGCAGGACAAGCCTCGTAATGCTAAATGCATATGCGTGTTTCCTTTCCTTTCCTTGCAAATGCAATGACAGCCCTGTTGGTGACAGTATAGGCACAGTCTTATGTTAGACTGTGGTATAGGGCTGTTTTCGTGTATTGTTTGTGGGGAGAAAGTAAAATTTTGGTTACAAAATTCTGAAACGGATTGCCGAGCTGTACCGAATCGTTCTAACAGTTCGTCTAAATAGTTCACGTCATTTTGAGTTAGAGCAACTAAACATTAGAGAGCAAAATGATTATAGACCTGTAAAAGTGGTAGAGGAGGTAGTTAACCGTTGAAAGTAGTCACAGTTGAAATATCGTGTGTTTTTTGCATAATGTGTATGGTTACGATTTGTTTTAAGTTTCACTTTGAGGATGCGCAGCTGGAGATGAAGAGCGACCTGCTGGAAGAGAACTGTTAAAACAGAAAGCAACTCCTATGAAATTCGAAGTTCTAAATCCTTCGAAATGGGAATAACCAAAAGCAAGGATAGTAATAAAAGAAGATATTAATGTAAGTAATATTTTCATCAGTGTCTCACAGTTTTCAAGTATCCATGTTTTCGATAGAACACAGTTGCTATCTTTCATTCTAGATTGTGGAATGTTGGATATTGATTGTTGTTGTTGTTGTGGTCTTCAGTCCTGAGACTGGTTTGATGCAGTTCTCCATGTTACTCTATCCTGTGCAAGCTTCTTCATCTCCCAGTACCTACTGCAACCTACATCCTTCTGAATCTGCTTAGTGTATTGATCTCTTGGTCTCCCTCTACGATTTTTACCCTCCACGCTGCCCTCCAATGCTAAATTTGTGATCCCTTGATGCCTTAAAACATGTCCTACCAACCGATCCCTTCTTCTAGTCAAGTTGTGCCACAAACTTCTCTTCTCCCCAATCCTATTCAATACCTCCTCATTAGTTACGTGATCTACCCACCTTATCTTCAGCATTCTTCTGTAGCACCACATTTCGAAAGCTTCTATTCTCTTCTTGTCCAAACTGGTTATCGCCCATGTTTCACTTCCATACATGGCTACACTCCATACAAATATTTTTAGAAACGACTTCCTGACACTTAAATCAATACTCGATGTTAACAAATTTCTCTTCTTCAGAAACGATTTCCTTGCCATTGCCAGTCTACATTTTATATCCTCTCTACTTCGACCATCCTCAGTTATTTTACTCCCTAAATAGCAAAACTCCTTTACTACTTTAAGTGTCTCATTTCCTAATCTAATCCCCTCAGCATCACCCGATTTAATTTGACTACATTCCATTATCCTCGTTTTGCTTTTGTTGATATTCATCTTATATCCTCCTTTCAAGACACTGTCCATTCCGTTCAACTGCTCTTCCAAGTCCTTTGCTGTCTCTGACAGAATTACAATGTCATCGGCGAACCTCAAAGTTTTTACTTCTTCTCCATAAATTTTAATACCTACTCCGAATTTTTCTTTTGTTTCCTTTACTGCTTGCTCAATATACAGATTGAATAACATCGGGGAGAGGCTACAACCCTGTCTCACTCCTTTCCCAACCACTGCTTCCCTTTCATGCCCCTCGACTCTTATAACTGCCATCTGGTTTCTGTACAAATTGTAAATAGCCTTTCGCTCCCTGTATTTTACCCCTGCCACCTTCAGAATTTGAAAGAGAGTATTCCAGTTAACGTTGTCAAAAGCTTTCTCTAAGTCTACAAATGCTAGAAATGTAGGTTTGCCTTTTCTTAATCTTCCTTCTAAGATAAGTCGTAAGGTTAGTATTGCCTCTCGTGTTCCAACATTTCTACGGAATCCAAACTGATCTTCCCCGAGGTCCGCTTCTACCAGTTTTTCCATTCGTCTGTAAAGAATTCGCGTTAGTATTTTGCAGCTGTGACTTATTAAACTGATAGTTCGGTAATTTTCACATCTGTCAACACCTGCCTTCTTTGGGATTGGAATTATTATATTCTTCTTGAAGTCTGTGGGTATTTCGCCTGTCTCATACATCTTGCTCACCAGATGGTAGAGTTTTGTCATGACTGGCTCTCCCAAGGCCATCAGTAGTTCTAATGGAATGTTGTCTACTCCCGGGGCCTTGTTTAGACTCAGGTCTTTCAGTGCTCTGTCAAACTCTTCACGCAGTATCGTATCTCCCATTTCATCTTCATCTACATCCTCTTCCATTTCCATAATATTGTCCTCAAGTACATCACCCTTGTATAAACCCTCTATATACTCCTTCCACCTTTCTGCCTTCCCTTCTTTGCTTAGAACTGGGTTGCCATCTGAGCTCTTGATATTCATACAAGTGGTTCTCTTCTCTCCAAAGGTATCTTTAATTTTCCTGTAGGCAGTATCTATCTTACCCCTAGTGAGACAAGCCTCTACATCCTTACATTTGTCCTCTAGCCATCCCTGCTTAGCCATTTTGCACTTTCTGTCGATCTCATTTTTGAGACGTTTGTATTCCCTTTTGCCTGCTTCATTTACTGCATTTTTGTATTTTCTCCTTTCATCAATTAAATTCAATATTTCTTCTGTTACCCAAGGATTTCTATTAGCCCTCGTCTTTTTACCTACTTGATCCTCTGCTGCCTTCACTACTTCATCCCTCAGAGCTACCCATTCTTCTTCTACTGTATTTCTTTCCCCCATTCCTGTCAATTGTTCCCTTATGCTCTCCCTGAAACTCTCTACAACCTCTGGTTCTTTCAGTTTATCCAGGTCCCATCTCCTTAAATTCCCACCTTTTTGCAGTTTCTTCAGTTTCAATCTGCAGTTCATAACCAATAGATTGTGGTCAGAATCCACATCTGCCCCTGGAAATGTCTTACAATTTAAAACCTGGTTCCTAAATCTCTGTCTTACCATTATATAATCTATCTGATACCTATTAGTATCTCCAGGATTCTTCCAGGTATACAACCTTCTTTTATGATTCTTGATTCTTGAACCAAGTGTTATATTGATTAAGAGCTCTGAATTAAATAGTGTCGTCCCTGTTTAAAACACAAGTGCAGTGTAATTTTAGTGTATGTTAATCATCAGTTCTGCCCTGTCTTGCAGATTTTCGACAACATGGATTTGTGCATTTTGTGGCTTCGTTTTGTAGTCAGTGAAAGATAGCAAGCGTCACACCAGACATACCAAGTCATTATGTTACGCATGTACTGTAGGTGCAAGTGCATTTTTGTGGTTGGGAATGTTGTAAAGAAACAAACCATGATTTCACAGCGTAGTGCATGCGAGTGGTTAAACTGTCATTGATAAAATGAAATACTTGCGACTATAATGTTTAAGATCAGCTGACA
This sequence comes from Schistocerca nitens, assembly GCF_023898315.1. Taxonomy (NCBI): domain Eukaryota; kingdom Metazoa; phylum Arthropoda; class Insecta; order Orthoptera; family Acrididae; genus Schistocerca; species Schistocerca nitens. Next base: position 56,116,183 of record NC_064624.1, read on the forward strand.
TACAGATCTGTTAAAGGCAACGTAGGCCAGATTCTGGTAAAATGACTGCTGAAAGCCCTGCTTAAACTTTGATCGTTATTTGAACATTTTTAATTGTGAAAATAGAGTTGTGTAACCACATTTTCAGCCATTGAACCGTTTGAGGGAGAAACAACAGAATGCAACAAGAGACCTGCACTAAATGACAACTGCATATATTGTAAATTACGAGTTGCTGAATAAGGGGCTGAAAGCAGTAGAGATTTTATAGTGATTTCACTGTTCTCACTAATAAAAAAAAAAACACTTGCAACATATCTTACGGTAAATGCTATTTGCGTATTATTCAATTTAATGGAAGGCCTATATAAAACATTTTTCTCTGTTCACAGGTCTCCAATCAACAGCAAGCTGAACACATTTTTACATTCAGACCATATCCTTATAAGCAACCAAATGAAAATATTATTTGCTCTGTAAGTGAAATTCTTTGGTGGTACAAATGATTATGAATTACAGAGGATCACCAGTTACCCACTGCTGTTGGCAAGAACACTGTGGAAGAGGACTGAAGCCAGATACAGAATGAAGCTAGAGTTTGAAGATGGGCAGGAAAAACTGTGTACTTTGATTAAATGAAATCCAATTAGGCATTTTGTTGAAGGTGATAAAGGTTTAAAAAGCTATATATATGATTTGTATGTGAAGAGTTACGCAGAGCTGCAGCTTCCGGGCCATGCTTTGGTTTTCGTGGTGTGAGCTTCACAGGCACTAGCCTGTGAATCGGCTTAAAAAATGAATTATTTTTCATCTTAAAACCATGTTTAGAGTTTTTTGAACAAAACTGTGGTTACGAGAAGTGAACTGGACATTAGGAAGTTGTTCAAAAATTAATCTAGAGATTTCTAATGTCTGTCCATCCTAACGTTCTTGCTGCCTGCATGCGTCAGTGTTGTCAGGTTTCTGTTCAAAAAACACATACTACGCAACTGTTTCTCCAGTTTAAATCCCTATTAGAAGATACCATTTGTGATGCTCACATGATTGCTGTATCTGTCTTTGGTCTGAGAGTGTTGCTTTACTTACAAAGTTTTCATGTAGTTTGCATTGCTGCTATTTAGTCATTCTCAACATTTATTATGAGTATAATTTGTTTCAATGTGAGGCGGTTAACAGGTGTGATGTTCAACAGTTGTTATGAATTATAATTCGGGTTTAATATGAGATGGGCACTGTTCGTTGCGACTGATTTTGAGAGAGTGGCTGAAGCTGAAAAGTGGGATCTTGAGGCAACTAAAGATGCCAGAATAACGAGGAGAAATAAGAACAAGTGAGATGATGAGAAACGCTGAAACCAAGAAAATTATGGAACTGCGGAGCATATTGTGAACAATAGAGCTGAGTATATCACATTATGTTGAATTTTCCAAGAATTAAATTCTCTTACGTTTTTATTCATTTAATTATGTGTGAATTGACCAGTTAGGATCGTACTACAATTTCATTTCTTCTCTTTCTGATGTTTCTTCTTTCTCCATTACTCCTTTATATTGACACTGTGCTGTTGCTTCTGTTCATCCACCCAGGCTTTTCCAGTCTTGGTTCTTCTTTTCATGTGTAATCATGGTCCACAATGTATCCTTATTTTACATTTGAACTTCCTGAATGTTAACATTTCCAGATCTTTACGAGCTTCCTCAATCCTTATCGTTGTGTTCTTGTTACACAGGTAGTTGAATATCCTTTTGGATAGTCTGGTTTTGTCCATTCAGTACAAGTGTCCTAGAAATGATTACCTCCGCTAGTTCGTTGTCTCTGAAATTTTCTCCACCTTATTGTAGATTTCATTGTTGCTCTGAAATTTCCAACCGGTTTCAACCTGGGTTTTACCCATGATTATCCCTTAACTCATCTTCCTAGTAAGTCCAGCTTTTCCAACTTGTAATTCATTGAGGCATTCACTGGCATACAGGCACACTGTTTTTACCACAACATTGTAGTGCTATATTGCGACATTCCAAGAGATGCACTTTTTGTTTTAAAGGTTTGTAGTAAATCTGTAAGCTCTCTGCATTTGTGAGATCTGTTCCCCCACAGAGGCTTTCTCCAGTCCGTTGTCTTGTATGGCTTCACCGAGGTATTTGAATTTTTTTACCCTCTAAATCCACCCAATCTCCGTTCCAAGTAATTGTGGTCCATGTTTGTCACTTGTCATGACTTTGGTCTTCCCTTTAGAGATCCTAAGTCATGGCATGACATGCCGGGACTGATTAGCTGAACAGTTCGCTTTCTTAGGAATTCACACACACTTCCTGTTTTGCCAGGCATCCTCTCTAGTAGGTTAGTGTGTGTGGCTGCTTCTCCTAAGTTCTCTGAAAGTGTCACAAAATCATCAGTGAAAGCCAAGCAGTTTACTTTGATTCCTCCTGATATTCTTGCTAGACAGATTGGGCCAATCCCTTGATTTTCAAGTTCAGAATTCCAAATTCTCACAATCTTCTCCAGGATACAGTTAAACAGTATTGGTGATAATCCATCGCCCTGTCTTACACCTGTTCTCCCATAAGCTTCACTTTGGAAGTTGTGCCTGTTAAGATGTATGTGATAATTTTTGCCAGCTTGTTTCTGACCCCAAATTCTGTGATGATTCTATCTAGAGTCTCTCTATCCACCGAGTCCGTTCTATTCAGCAGTGTCCTTGGGAGGATCTTGTTGATGACTGGGTGTAGTGACACGCCTCTGTAGTTGTTTCCAAGTAGGAGGTACCTTTCTTATGTAGTGGGTAGATCAGTGCTGTTTTCCGTTCATCTGGCAGTTTTACTATCTCCCATATTTGCTGAAAGATTTGGTGTAGGTCGTCTAGGATTTCCGTTCTGCCCATTTCAGCATTTTTGCTGATTCTGCATCTTCTCCACTGGCTTGTTGTTTTTGAGACTTTTTAGGGCTTCCTTTGTTTCTTCTTCAGTTAGTGGGATGTCATCCTCTAGGTTTTGAAGAGGAGCCAGAAGTTTGTTTGGTGGTTGGAGGTTGTCAGTTGAACAGCTTGTAGAAGTATCTGGCTAGTAGAGTGCAATTTTCTTCATTATTCAATCCAATTTTGCCCTGTTCCTTTTTGAAGCTTACACTTGGGTCCTGATACCATTTGAGCCGATCTTTGGAAGTTTGAAAAAAGTCTCTGTAGTTATTTTTTATCTAGCTGTCCTGGAGATTTTCTAATTTTGATTTCTCAAATGATCGTTTGACTCTGCAGAATATCCTTGCTGTTTCTTCTGTTTGTTTTCTGAATTGTTCCATGCGTTGGCTCTCTTTTCGAGTGCTTTCTCACATTCTTCATTCCACCAGATTAACTGTTTTGTCTTTGCCTGACAGTGTTTTCTTTGTGGCATCATTGATCTCTGTACGGAGTTGTTACCAGGTCTCTATGCTAGAGGAGTGGATTTCTTCTGTGAAGTTACTTGGAATATCTCGGTTGACATTCATTGGGTTGGTGTTATACTTGATCACTATGGGTGGCTCTGTTTCATTTTGATGCGAGAAAATGCATTTTAACTTTGCATAGGTAGTGATCAGAGTTGAATTCACTGTCTGATTACTTTAACATTCATCACTTGTCTAGTGTTTTTCCTGGTTATTGCTACATGGCCTAATTGGAATTCTCCTAGGTTGGGATTTGGAGATACCCAAGTCTTTACTTTTCTTGGGACTTTGTGCAAATGAGTTGACATTACCTACAACTGGAAAGTTTTGCAGCATCCAGTGAGCATTTCCACTGTCTGATTTGTTCTCCCATGTGCTGAGCAGCCTCTTCCTATCCTTTTATATTTTCTTTCTCTCTCGATCTGTACGTTGAAGTCACCTAGAAGGATTTTCTACGGTTCACATGTATCCTGGAGATTTGTTTCCAGTAGATCCCAGAAGCCGTCTACTGTTTGGAGGTTGTTCTTGTTGCCTTTGTTAATTGGTTTGTGGCAGTATATGGGAGTATATTTCTTGTTTATGCACTTGATTGTCAGTATGGATAACCTTCCAGATTTTGATGAGAAGCTCATGACATTAACTATGGTTCTGTTTAGGTAAAAGGCACTCCCCAGGAGAGGAGTGTTAATCATTATCTTTATTGCTGGCTTTCCTTTCAATGTTCTTTGGTGTTGAGAGTCCACAATGAGGTCATCGGAAATACGGAAGCGTCCGATCCCACCCGTCTGCTTTGGCCCATGACGTCACAAATATGGCAGAAACAAAAAGAAACACACACACTTTCCACAAGACGCTTAATGACACTAACGGGGCAAGCGCGGGAAATGGGGTGTTTTGGGTGGGGGGCAAATTAAATATAAACAAATTTAGACTCCTTGCGTAGTTACAACGTGTAAGTGAAGACAGCCATGCATGAATACCCACCCACCTCCACAGGGGTCGTAACCCCTGCAACCCATAGAAGATAAAGATGCTTCAGTAGCTGATTAGTGTTTTTTGTCTTTAAAAAAAAAAATCTCACGGGATAGAATGAACAGATCAGAAAAGTAAATAAAATACGATAAAACAGAACTGGAGACAGCCACACTCAAACCAAACTCCGCGCCGTCACGACGTCACACACGACAACACCCTCACGTCACGGGTCAAAGCCGACGCGTGTGATCGGACGCTTCTGTTGACCCAGGTCATCTAGGAATCTGGTCTCTCATACAGCCAAGATGTGAATTTCGCTGCCATACAGGAGCATTTCGAATTTTTATTTTTTTCCGACTCGGAGGAGTGAATTTACATACGGTCCCAGTGTAGTATTTCTTTCCGAATTTCAGTTTGGAAGGTAATAGGTACTATTCACTGGAGAGAAGACTGGACACTAATGTACTATCTACAGGAAGGAAGATATGTACTGATTAATTATAAAACAGTGGCCTTAATTTTGATTATCAGGTGTAAATATTATTAGAATAAAAACTTGTTCCTGAAATGACATGAGCGTGGGCTGCTCTCTTGATAGATATGTCATTAAGGTGTCCTTAAAATTTAAAGCATCTAAGTAAATAAGTCAGTGCATAGATTCCAAGTAATGATTGGCAGATACGAATGTAATTTGATGATCTTCACAAAAAATTGTAATAAAAAAAATGAGCTAACTAATGTTATTAATTGCATATCACTTTTCAGCAACAATCACTCTTGTTGTCCTAAAATTGCCTTTCACATAGGAAAAAAAAGGAAATAGCACATTTTAGCAGGAGGAGTCAGTTGGAGTGGAATAGACCTATCAAAGTGAGAGTGAGCACCAAGTCCCTGTACAATCATATCAAAGTAAATATCTCCAACCACATAAAAAATTGAAGGCACCAGTTCAGAATCACTTAACTGGGGATTATTCATCGATGACACTGATGACTTAACTTTACCTAATAACCTGGCCTTTGTTTCTATCAATTATATGAGGTATTTGCTTTTCTGCTGTGTGCTACATCAGACTGATAGTTCAGTAACACTACTGTAAATTAAATAAATATTTGTCTAGGAATTGTGCAGAATTTTGAGCTATTAACGTGATTATGGATCATTTAATGTGAATTTAAAAAAAATCAGTTGTTGTGTGCCTGTCTGAACTATTAAATTTTTAATTGAATGACCACCACCTCCGAACAAAATACTCCTATCTACTGTGATTAGCATCAGTTATTTTGCCGCTGACAGCAAATCTTGCCTGCTGTTTTAGTGTCTCATTTCCTAATCTATTTATCTCAGCATTGCCTGATTTACTTCGAGCACATTTGATTACCCTTGTCCTTCTTTTGTTGTATTCATCTGAAACCACTTTTAAAGACACTGTCCATTCCATTCAACTGCTCTTTTGTGTCCTTTACTGCTTCTGACAGAATTACAAAGGCATCAGCAAAATGCAGAGTCATTATTTATTCTCTCTAAACCTTAATTCCCTCTGCAGATTTCTGCTCAGTTTCTTTTACTGCTTGCTTGATATGCAGACAGAATAACATCAGGGAGAGACTGCAACATTATGTCCTCACTTCTCAGCTACTGATTCCCTTTCACGTCATTCAACTGTTATAATTGCAGTCTGGTTTCTGTACAAATTGATAATACACTTTTGCTCCATCTACTTTCACCTTCAGAACTGAGCTGCTTGTGTTCTCACTACTTCTATGGAGAGCCTCTCCCTAATATTTTATGTGAAATATGGAGATGTAGGAGTCTGTTGTTAACTTCATGAGGTTAATCATGCACACAGTTATTGTATTAAGCTCTTGCAGTTTCATTACACTGAAGTGACATAAGTCATGGGACAGTGATATGTACATATACAGATGGTGGTAGTATTTTGTATACAAGGCATAAGAGGGCTGTGGACTGCAGAACTGTCATTTGTTCTCAGGTCATTTATGTGAAATGATTTACAAAGTGGTTACGGCCGCACGATCGGAATTAAGACTCTGAATGTAGAATGGCAGTTGGAGCTAGATGCGTGGGACATTCAGTTTTGAAAATCATCAGGAAAATCAATATTCTGAGATCCACAGTGCTAAGAGTGTGCCGAGGATGCCAGACTTCAGGCATTACCTCTGACTATGGACAATGCAGTGGCTGACAGCAATCACTTATGGACAGAACAGTGCCATTTTCTTAGTTATCAGTGCTAACATACAAGCAAGACTGCATGGAGTAACTGCAGAAATCGTGGGGTGTACGACAAATGTATCTATTATGACAGTGTGGCGATATGTGGCATTAATGGGCTACAACAGCACACAATTGATGCAAGTGTCTTTGCTAACCGCACGACATTACCTGTGCTGCTCCTCCTGAGCTCGTAACTGTATAATTTGGACCCTCAATGACTGGAAAACTGTGTCCTTGTCAGATGAGTCCCAATTTCAGTTGGTAAGGGCTGAGGGTAGGATTTGAGTGTGGCACAGAGGGCAGGAAGTCGTGGAGACACAAGAAATTTTCAGTATGAAGCCATTGGTATATATATAAAATCATGAAATGTAATACAACATGAGATACAGAGACAAATACATTTCGGTACAAGTGATTTTATAAATAATTTATAACTTTTAAAGCATTCACCCCACCAAACACATCAGGCACTCAGTTTTTAGATGTCAATAAGATGTATCGACAGAAGTACATAGTAACTGATAATTAATTAAGTTATGGAGACATTTTAATTTCAAAATTAATTAAAATCTGCACATCTTTTGAATGAAGACAGATACGCCAACAGCATGGCAGTATGTGTTGGTAAGGATTACTATTCACCACACAAACCGGTTTGATTTTAAGATTTACTATTTTTGTTGCCTATTTTTACTGTTTGTTGCCCATGATTTAAATTTCCTTGAAATTTAAAGAATTCTCATAACAGCAGTGCAAAGAAGAGAGAAAATCCTATTTTAACAACAAGAACAGGTGCATGGCACATTTCATATGCGTGTAAGTTATGTCACCGGCATAAGTATGTATGAGCAATATCGCAGTTTACTTTTAGTTTAATTAAACAATGATAAAATAAGCTTACACTATAATTCCGAGCTAAAGAAACTGTGTGATAAATTTAGCCATGTGCATTTGGTAGACATAAGTAAAGTGAATCGCGACAGACACACAAAACACTGATTCCACTTAAATAGCAAAGGGGAGGCCAAGCTAGTTTCCCACATAAGCAAACTGTGGGAGAAAGACAGTGTGGAGGAAGCTCCAATTGCTCTGGGCTACAGCCATGAGACTTTTTTAGAATAAAGGACCATAATAATAGTTTTCAGTGATGTATATCTGATATGACTTAAGTCCCGTTCATGCAAAGAAAAGCCAAGCTGTGAAATAAGTCATCAGCCATTGCAGGTGAGTTCTAAAAAACCAGTGTATGCAGAATGTTGGAAAAAGTGAACTCAGACAATTTTGATTCACACAAGATGGTAAATAAACAAGAAGGGATAACACCCTTAAAGTTAATGCACTTAAATGTGCAGTATCTCAGAAACAAACTAGACATTCTACAAATATTCATAGAGGAACATTTGCCACATGTACTAGTAATAACGGAACATGGGCTAAAGTGCAGTGAAATAGTATATTATAGATTAGAAGGTTACATACTAGCAAATAGTTATTGCAGGCAAAACCATAAAGCTGGTGGTGTGGCAGTTTATGTTAATAAGGATATAGAAGCTAAAAAAATTTCCTTTCTTGAACACCACACCAAAGAAGGATCAATTGAAATGACAGGTATTGTACTCCACAATAATGATCTCAAGTTACCAAAGCATAAAGTGATTGGAGTTTATAGGCCACCAAATGCTAATGTAATGCTGTTTATGAATAAACTTAGTAGTGTTGTTGGTCAGGGTGGTTCTGATGACCTTACTATATTAGGTGACTTTAATATAGATGCAAACTCAAATAATATAGCAAACTTGCAACTCAGTGATATTCAGTTGTGCCTAAAATAACAAAAATGGTCTACAGAAACGAATGATGAATACCTCAAATATTAATGCTCTTAAAGACAAAGTAGCTAATGAGAAATGGGATTCTGTGTACCAGGTAAAGGGGTCGGAAGAGATGTGGAATGAATTCTACTCAACCCTACTGCATCATTATGAATATAGTTGTCAAGTCAGAGAAATCCAGAAGGTAGTTAAACACTGTCTAAATGCCCCCCAGGGGGTCCACAACTCTTTTGTGGATACATGCGTGGCGAGCACGGGACCCCGAGCTAATGTGGCCCTCCTTCCTTTCCGGGCTGCCATACCTTCGTTTTCCGCATCCTTCCCCACCCCCCATCTTCGACCCCCACCCCCTCGCCACCTCCGCCTCTTTCCTTCCCTTTCTCCCCCCCCCCCCCCCCCTGGGAGTATGTTTTGTGCCTACATCCAGAGACGGACACTTGAAAATGTAAATCACTCTCTCTTCTTCGTTTTCTCTGCTGGCAACTCTTTGTCCTTCCTTTGTTCTTCTCTTTTACTTACCTATTCTTTTTACCATTTTCTCCGTCGTGGCAATTGGGACCTCTCTTCTTTCCTTTCCCTTTCTTTGTTTTTCCCTTTCTCTTTTTTTCCTCCCTGTGCGGGTCTGAAGGCCGACCCACGCATTCCCATGTGTAGCCGGTGACAGGGTGATGCGTAATTCCCCGCCCCAGGTAGACAGGTAGGACACGTACGTACCCCTTGTTAATGGCCAGGCCCAGGGAGGGGTGATTACCCGAGCTGATACCTTCCGAAAGTGCCGATTGGTCCCTCCTGGGACTGCCCTCAGAGGGGGCCCCCACGAGGAAGGAGCGCGCCATCGGAGATGCCGGTAATCATTGGGGATACTTCCGCAATGGTTTCCTCCTCATCTATGTCTGCTCACAAGCGTAAGTTCAATGAGTCTAAGCCACAGACAGTTCTTCCATCGTTGCCACAGTTCCTTGTTGTTTCTCGGTCTGATGAAGGTCAAGACTCCTCCACGGTCAACCCTTTCGTTATTCAGAAAGGTGTCGATGCAATTGCAGGTCCTGTAAAGTCTTGTTCCCGATTACGAAATGGCACCTTGTTGTTAGAAACAGTCAGTGCCCTCCAGGCACAAAAATTGCTGCATACTTCACTGCTACACACCTTCCCTGTCCGGGTGGATGCGCACCGCACTTTAAATTCATCACGTGGGGTTGTTTATACACACTCCCTCGACGGATTGTCCGACGAGGAAATTCAAAACTACCTGTCCGACCAGGGCATAATTGCTGTTCATCAAGTCGTGAAAAGGGTCGACACGAACGTCGTTCCAACCCGTACTGTCTTCATGACGTTTGACAGAGTTCAACTCCCATCGAACATAAAAGTGGGCTATGAGATAATTTCCGTTCGCCCTTACATCCCAAACCCTGCGCATTGCTATTGGTGTCAGCGGTTCAATCATACCAGCCAGTCCTGTTTCAATCCGGCGAAATGCGTTACGTGTAGCAAGGATGCCCATGAGGGTGCTTGTCCACCTCCATCCCCTCGTTGCATCAACTGTATGGGTGACCACGCTGCTTCCTCTAGAGGTTGCCCCATTTTTAAAGACGAACGGCTCATTGAGGAAATCAGAGTGAAGGAAAAGGCGTCGACCTTTGCTGCTCGAAAGTTATTCGCCAGTCGGCCCACTGTGCCTCACACAGGTAAATACAGCATTGTCCTTGCCTCTCCTCAGCCAACAAAGGAGGCAGCCACTCAGACTTGTGATCTCACCTTTAGTGCCACGGTCGTCAGATCGGCCAACGGAAAGATTGCCCGTTCAACCTCCCCACTCTCACCTGCTCACTCTATGGCTCACTCTTCATCGGGTTCTGCTAAATCTCGAGCCCCAAAATCAGACACCCGGACTTCTAAAAAAGAGCCTACTCGTGAAGATTTTTTACGTACCCCAATTCACAACCATCGGTTCCTCCTTCATCTCAACATTCTGTTTCCAAAAAGGCTAATAAGAAACTCGGTTCCTCTTCTTCTCCGCCACGGCCTGTCTCATCTACAGCACCGCCTGGTGGTAACTGCCCTCGGCCGTCTTCTGTGTCGTCGAGGCGCACTGCTGGTGGCTAATCAACCGGCTGATTGCTGGTGGCAGGAGCTGCTCCTGAACAACCTATGGATCAGGATCTTCTGGCTTCGGCTAAATGCTGTTCCACACTGTCGGTCGCAAGCCTTGAGCATTCGTTGAGTTGAGGCAACTTTGGTCAGATTCTTCCATTTTCTGCCCACCCTATATCCATTATCCATTGGAATATCCACGGTATTCGAGCTAATGGGGATGAATTGTCGATCCTCTTACGATCCTACTCGCCGGTCATCTTCTGTCTTCAGGAAACAAAGCTGCGTCCCTACAACCGCTTTGTTTTCCCCCATTTTCAGTCAGTCCGATTTGATCTCCCCTCTGTTGAAGGCACTCCAGGACATGGAGGACTCACGATTCTTCTCCATGATACTCTCCATTATCACCAAATCCCCGTAAACACTTCCTCCCAAGCTGTCGCTGTCCGTCTTTCCCTTTCTGGATACACCTTCTCTCTTTGTACTGTCTACATTCCATCATCCACACCAATGGCACGAGCTGATCCCCTTCATCTTCTTGGTCAGGTTCCGCCCCCCTATTTGCTGGTTGGGGACTTCAATGCCCACCACCTGCTTTGGGAATCTCCGCATCCTTTTCCGTGCGGCTCACTATTGATAGACGTCTTCCACCAAGCGGATCTTTTTTGCCTCAACACTGGGGACCCTACGTTTTTGTCTGCCTCTGCGAAAAATTTATCTCATTTGGATCTTTCGGTTGGTACTGTTCCGCTAGCTCAACGCTTTGAATGGTTCGCTCTTGCTGATACACACTCGAGTGACCACTTTCCATGTGTCCTTAGATTACAACCACAACTGCCATATATGTGCCCGAGACGCTGGAAGTTTGCCCAAGCCGATTGGACACTTTTTTCATCTCTAGTGACATTCGATGACCGTCACTTTCCCAGCATTGACGATGAGGTCACTCATATTACAGAAGTTTTTCTTAGAGCTGTAGAACGTTCAATACCTCACACCTCCGAATTGCCCCGGTCCCCCCAGTTCCTTGGTGGAACGAGGCATGCCATGACGCAATACCTGAGCGGCGACATCCTCTTCACGTTTTCAGACACCATCCTACTTTGGCCAACTGTATCCACTATAAGCAGTTCTGTGCGCGATGCCGTCGATAGCATGAAGGCAAGCTGGGACTTCTTTACTAGCTCATTTAACACCTTCACTGCCTCCTCGCAAGTTTGGAGTAGGATTCAACGGTTATCTAGCGCGCCTAGTTTCTCCCCGGTCTCTGGGCTCACTGTCGCGCATGCTAAATTAGTGGACCTCGTCGCAATTTCTAACTCATTGGGTGAACACTTTGCTGAGATTTTGAGCTCTTCAAATTACCCGCCAGCATTTCTCCCAAAGAAACTTGCAGCGGAAGTGCAACCTTTTGCTTTCTCCTCTCAGTATCGCGAAAGCTACAATACTGTTTTCTCCATGCGGGAACTCCAACATGCATTCTCTTCTTCTCGCTCTTTCGTCCCAGGACTGGATGGTATACACATACAAATGCTGCTGCATTTATCATACCATAGTCTGTGTTACCTCCTTCGCCTTTATAATCGAATTTGGACCGACAGTACTTTTCCCAGGAAAGGGCAGGAAGCTATAGTCGTTCCTGTTCCGAAACCTGGAAAGGACAAACATCTCCCCTCTAGCTGTCGACCCATTTCTCTCACAAGTAGTGTATGTAAGGTTTTGGAGCGTATGGTGAATTGCCGTTTAGCTTGTGGCTGGAGTCCCGCAGCCTTTTAACACGTGCCCAATGCGGTTTCCGAAAGCATCGTTCTGCAGTTGACCATCTTGTTGCTCTCTCCACTTATATCATGAACAATTTTCTCCGGAAACGCCAAACAGTAGCGATATTTTTGATCTGGAGAGAGCATATGATACCTGTTGGAGGACAGGCATCCTCTACACACTGTTCTCTTGGAGCTTTTGAGGTCGGCTGCCCCTTTTTCTTCGTGAATTTATGGCGGAGCGCACATTAAAGTGCGGGTGAACACTACTCTCTCCCGTACCTTCTCCCAAGAAAACGGGGTACCCCAGGGCTCCGTGCTAAGTGTTGTACTGTTTGCCATTGCCATAAATCCAATTATGGATTGTCTCCTTCCTGATGTCTCGGGCTCCCTCTTTGTGGACGATTTTGCGATCTACTACAGCTCTCAACGGACCAGCCTTCTTGAACGACATCTTCAAGGATGTCTCAATCGCTTCCACTCTTGGAGCATCGAAACCGGCTTCTGCTTTTCTCCCAGTAAGACCGTTTGTGTTAATTTTTGGCATCCTACGGAGTTTCTTCCACCTTCCATACATCTAGGACCTGCCAACCTTCCGTTTTCGGACGTCGCTAAATTCTTGGGTCTTATGTTTGACAGAAAACTGTGGAAAGCCTTTATGCTAAGACTGTTGAACCTCCGCTGCCCAGTCGGCGAGCTGTCCTTCTGAGTCGTTATGCTAGCCATGTGTCTTCCATGCCTGCAAATCCGGCCCATGACATTTTTTTCAATGCTTCCTTGGGTATGCAAGCCACCGTTCCTCCCTACTACCACCGGGAGTCCGCTTCTGTCAACTGCTCCATTCTCTTTCCTTCCATTTTCCTAAAACTTTCTTGACAACTTGGGGTACAGCACTGCCTTGGCTCCGGCCCCGGACCTGGCTGCTCCGTGACCTTTGTCAGTTTCCCAAGGATGGTACCCCTTCTCTTGTTTATCGTCGGGCATTTGCTGCTCTCTGCGCACAAATGGAGGATGCCACATTTGTTTACACTGATGGCTCAAAAACATTGTTTGGTATTGGGAGTGTCTATATTGTTGGCGACACCCAAAAGCGATTTCGGCTTCCCGACGAGTGTTCGGTTTATACTGCGGAGCTTTACGCTGTTCTCCAGGCTGCCCAATACATCCATCGCCATCAGCGGATACAGTATGTTATCTGCTCAGGCTCTCTCATCTCTCTCCTCAGTCTCCAATCTCTCTACCTTGTCCACCCTCTGGTCCACCGGATTCAGGACTGCCTCCACTTGCTCCACTTGGGGGGCATCTCTGTGGCGTTCCACTGGATCCCGGGACATGTTGGTATCTGTGAAAATGAGGCGCTGATATAGCGGCCAAGGCTGCAGTCTCTCTTCTTCGGCCAGCTATTCGCACGATTCCCTTCGCCGATCTACGGAGTGTGTTATGTCGTCGTGTTGCTCTTTTATGGCACGCACATTGGTCGACACTTCCCAATAATAAATTGTGGGACGTGAAAGCTCTTCCCTGTGCTTGGACATCTTCCTCTCTAACTCGGCGTCGGGAGGAGGTAATTTTAACTAGACTCCGGATAGGGCACTGTCTTTTTAGCCATTGACATCTTTTAAGCAGCAATCCTCCCCCACTCTGTCCCCACTGCTCTCGACTGTGGACGGTGAGACACCTTGAGTGTCCCTATTTTACTCCGTTAGGCGCCCGTCTACAGCTGTCGCCTGATATATCGTTCATTTTAGCACATGACACGCGATCAGCCGATCGCGTTCACGAGCTCATTGGTGCCAGTGAGACCACGTCAATCGTTTGAAGCTCATTTTGGGGACAAACAACCCCCCTTCTATAGTGGTTTTTTAAGCTTTCCTTCTGTTTTTGGTTTCCCCAGTTTTTTGAGTTTTTCTCCCATTGCTGCTGGTTTCCAGTTTCATATTTTTAGCTTCTCCTAAGTCACAGACCGGGCACTAATGACCGTAGCAGGTTTGTGCCCTAAAACCATAACAAAAAATAAAAAACTGTCAGAGTGGAAGTAATCCTAGACTAAAACTCCCAACAAATCTGATTAGGCTCAGGCAGCAAGTACATGATCTAAACAAGCTCTATAAAGCTGCTACTATGCAAGTTTTCAAGGAAAAATACAATAGACCAAGGAAACTTTTAAAACTGAAATTATTAGCCTAAGGAAGCAGATAAACAGCAAAACAATAGAAGAGTCTGACAACATTAGCAAAGCACCTTGGAAGCTGATTGAAAAATACCGAAAAGGTCCCAACAAGATGAACATGGAACCACTCGGCATAAGACGTGATGGTAACATTATAAAAAACCCAGATACTATAAGTAATATTTTTAATAACTACTACATTTCTGTCGAACAATCAACCCATATTATAGATTCACAGATAGAGACCCGATGCCATCTCACCCAGTGTACCGAATTTGAATTTGTGGAAGTGGATGAGCAGGAGGTTTGCAGGGCAATATACATGTTAAAGAAAAAATTCTCATCCAGATGGGATTGCATATCTAGCACTATTATTAAATGTGCTTAAAAGAAATCTCTAAACCTCTTACTCACCTGATTAATTGCAGCATTAGAGAAAACATGTATCCAACGGTTCTAAAAATGAGTGTAGTGAAACCAATGTATAAAAAGGGAAGTAAGGAAGATGTCTCCAACTATAGTTGTTGTTGTTGTTGTTGTCTTCAGTCCTGAGACTGGTTTGATGCATCTCTCCATGCTACCCTATCCTGTGCAAGCTTCTTCATCTCCCAGTACTTACTGCAACCCACATCCTTCTGAATCTGCTGAGTGTATTCATCTCTTGGTCTCCCTCTATGATTTTTGCCCTCCAATGCTAAATTTGTGATCCCTTGATGCCTCAGAACATGTCCTACTAACTGGTCCCTTCTTTGTCTCAAGTTGTGCCTCATACTCCTCCCCAATTCTATTCAATACTTCATCATTAGTTATGTGATCTACCTATCTAATCTTCAGCATTCTTCTGTAGCACTACATTTCGAAAGCTTCTATTCTCTTCTTGTCTAAACTATTTATCGTCCATGTTTCACTTCCATACATGGCTACACTCCATACAAATACTTTCAGAAACGACTTCCTGACACGTAAATCTATATTCGATGTTAACAAATTTCTCTTCTTCAGAAACGCTTTCCTTGCCATTGCCAGTTTACATTTTATATCCTCTCTACTTCGACCATCATCAGTTATTTTGTTCCCCAAATAGCAAAACTCCTTTACGTGTCTCATTTGCTAATCTAATTCTCTCAGCATCACCCGACTTCATTCGACTACATTCCATTATCCTTGTTTGGCTTTTGTTGATGTTCATCTTATATCCTCCTTTCAAGACACCATCCATTCCGTTCAACTGCTCTTCCAAGTCCTTTGCTGTCTCTGATAGAATTACAATGTCATCGGCGAACCTCAAAGTTTTTATTTCTTCTCCATGGATTTTAATACCTACTCTGAATTTTTCTTTTGTTTTCTTTACTGCTTGCACAATATACAGATTGAATAACATCGGGGAGAGGCTACAACCCTGTCTCACTCCCTTCCCAACCACTGCTTCCCTTTCATGCCCCTCGACTCTTATAACTGTCATCTGGTTTCTATACAAATTGTAAATAGCCTTCCGCTCCCTGTATTTTACCCCTGCCACCTTTAGAATTTGAAAGAGTGTATTCCAGTCAACATTGTCAAAAGCTTTCTCTAAATCCACAAATGCTAGAAATGATGGTTTGCCTTTCCTTAACCTTTCTTCTAAGATAAGTCGTAAGGTCAGTATTGCCTCATGTGTTCCAATATTTCTATGGAATCCAAACTGATCTTCCCTGAGGTCAGCTTATACCAGTTTTTCCATTCGACTGTAAAGAATTCGCATTAGTATTTTGCAGCTGTGACTTATTAAACTGATTGTTTGGTAATTTTCACATCTGTCAACACCTGCTTTCTTTGGGATTGGAATTATATTCTTCTTGAAGTCTGAGGGTATTTCGCCTGTCTCATACATCGTGCTCACCAGATGGTAGAGTTTTGTCAAGACTGGCTCTCCCAAGGCCGTCAGTAGTTCTAATGTAATGTTGTCTACTCCGGGGGCCTTGTTTAGACTCAGGTCTTTCAGTGCTCTGTCAAACTCTTCACGCAGTATCGTATCTCCCATTTCATCTTCATCTACATCCTCTTCCATTTCCATAATATTGTCCTCAAGTACATTGCCCTTGTATAGACCCTCTATATACTCCTTCCACCTTTCTGCTTTCCCTTCTTTGCTTAGAACTGGGTTTCCATCTGAGCTCTTGATATTCATACAAGTGGCTCTCTTTTCTCTAAAAGTATTTTTAATTTTCCTGTAGGAAGTATCTATCTTACCCCTAGTGAGATAAGCCTCTGCATCCTTACATTTGTCCTGTAGCCATTCCTGCTTAGCCATTTTGCACTTCCTGTTGATCTCATTTTTGAGACGTCTGTATTCCTTTTTGCCTGCTTTATTTACTGCATTTTTATATTTTCTCCTTTCATCAATTAAGTTCAATATTTCTTCTGTTACCCAAGGAGTTCTACTAGCCCTCGTCTTTTTACCTACTTGGTCTTTGCTGCCTTCACTACTTCATCCCTCAAAGCTACCCATTCTTCTTCTACTGTACTTCTTTCCCCCATTCCTGTCAATTGTTCCCTTATGCTCTACCTGAAACTCTGTACAACCTCTGGTTCTTTCAGTTTAGCCAGGTCCCATCTTCTTAAATTCCCACCTTTTTGCAGTTTCTTCAGTTTTAATCTACAGTTCATAACCAATAGATTGTGATCAGAATCCACATCTGCCCCTGGAAATGTCTTACAATTTAAAACCTGGTTCCTAAATCTCTGTCTTACCATTATATAATCTATCTGATACCTTTTAGCATCTCCAGGATTCTTCCATGTATACAACCTTCTTTCATGATTCTTGAACCAAGTGTTTGCTATGATTAAGTTATGCTCTGTGCAAAACTCTACCAGGCGGCTTCCTCTTTCATTTCTTAACCCCAATCCATATTCACCTACTACGTTTCCTTCTCTTAGTTTTCCTACTCTCGAATTCCAGTCACCCATGACTATTAAATTTTCATCTCCCTTCACTACCTGAATAATTTCTTTTATCTCGTCATACATTTCTTCAATTTCTTCATCATCTGCGGAGCTAGTTGGCATATAAACTTATACTACTGTAGTAAGTGTGGGCTTCGTGTCTATCTTGGCCACAGTAATGCGTTCACTATGCTGTTTGTAGTAGCTTACCCGCATTCCTATTTTCCTATTCATTATTAAACCTACTCCTGCATTACCCCTATTTGATTTTGTGTTTATAACCCTGTATTCACCTGACCAGAAGTCTTGTTCCTCCTGCCACCGAACTTCACTAATTCCCACTATATCTAACTTTAACCTATCCATTTCCCTTTTTATATTTTCTAATCTACCTACCCAGTTAAGGGATCTGACATTCCACGCTCCGATCCGTAGAATGCCAGTTTTCTTTTTCCTGATAACGACGTCCTCTTGAGTAGTCCCCGCCCGGAGATCCGAATGGGGGACTATTTTACCTCTGGAATATTTTACCCAAGAGGACGGTATCATAATTTATGCATACAGTAAAGCTGCATACCCTCGGGAAAAATTACGGCCGTAGTTTCCCCTTGCTTTCAGCCGTTTGCAGTACCAGCACAGCAAGGCCGTTTTGGTTAATGTTGCAAGGCCAGGTCAGTCAATCATCCAGACTGTTGCCCCTGCAACTACTGAAAAGGCTGCTGCCCCTCTTCAGGAACCACACGTTTGTCTGGCCTCTCAACAGATAACCCTCCGTTGTGGTTGCACCTACGGTACGGCCATCTGTATCGCTGAGGCACGCAAGCCTTCCCACTAACAGCAAAGTCCATGGTTCATTGGGAAGCCAACTATAGACCAATATCATTAATCCCAACTTTTAGTAAGATATTCGAAAGCATTATCCTTTCTCAGCTAAGTGCCTTTTTCACAAAACATAAACTGCTTGTAGATTCGCTGCATGGCTTCAGAAAAGAGCTAAGTACAACCACAGCAGTTACACAGTTCATCCATGAAGTTTACTGTCTGTTGGACCAGAAGATGCAGATTGCAGGTACATTTTTGGATCCGACAAGAGCTTTTGATACAGTAAACCATAGGGTACTTCTTAAAAAGCTAAAATATTGTAGTACTGGGGATCATGCTGTGAAATTTCTAACCACATACCTGATGAATCATAAGCGAAGCACTAAATTGTCATACAAACTAGATAATAAAATCACGAGCTCCCAGTCCACCAGTGAACCTGTATGACAAGGTGTACCACAGGGCTCAATCCTTGGACCCTTTCTCTTTCTTACATCTATATTAATGACATTGCACAACCCATTAACTCCCATATTGTAAGCTATGCAGATGACATGTCAATCTCATTCTGTGGGAGTGAATCTAAAGAGCTAGAATCTCTTGCCGCTAGTGGTTTAACAGAAGAAAGAAAATACTTCAATGATCAGAGCCCCCAGGTGAATGTCACCAAATCTTAACTACTGACATTTAAAACAGGCGGTTCTCACCACAACAATACAAATAGTGTGTGTAATATCTCTATAACAGAAAATGGTATCCATAAATTCCTGGGTGTGTATGTTGATGAAAATTTGCGGTGGATAGACCACATTAATTTCGTATGCGGAAAAGTCAGTAGTGCCGTATAGCTCCTAGCCGAGCACTGAAATTAGTATATTGTGGAACACTTAACCTGTTTCTCAATTACGGAATTGAACTATGGGGCTGTGCAGCTGATGTACATGTAAAAAGAATACTACTACTACAGAAAATGACAATGAGACATATACGTGGGATGGGACATAGAGATTCATGTCGTGAAGTGTTTGTGCAGCACAAATATCTAACATTCTCTGTACATCTTCAAAATAATCGTATTTTTTATAAGTCAACCAACAGAAGCTATCAAGGGCAGTGATGTACATGATCACAACACTACAACAAAGTGTAACTATTTCCGTAAAAGAACGAAGTTGAAAATGACTGATAGAAGCCCATATATCAGTGGTTTGATTTGGTATAACAAGCTACCAAATTCTCTAAGAATGCACACGGGTAATGTTTTTAAAACGAAATTAAAATCTTTTCTAATAGAAAAATGTTTATATTCTTTCAACAAATTTTAAGATAGTGATTGTAACATGAGGCATTAGCATATCAGTTGTAATGTGATAAATGTAACAAATAGACATAAGAAGCAACAGCTACAGAATATAGTGTATTTTATAAGTGTAAATATAACCATAGGATTAAGTCTGACGTTTGCAAAAGCCATCATTATGATGGTTCCACAGAAAGAAAATGTAAATAGATAGATAAATAAATAAAAAAAGGTATATCACTATTTGATTAAATAATAGTGAAATAAACTTTCATTATATTGTTCTGTTGCCTTGGACAGGTGTTCACCACAGTAACCCCTCCCCCTCAAAAGCATTAAAAAGCACAGTTGCATCAGATCCCAGTCAGCTGCTTATTGGATTACTAATTATCTTGTAGACAGATGCCTCCTTTGATACTGTTCTGCTAGCTCAGAATCTGTGTCATTTTCTTGCACGGATTGCAATTTTCTTACCATCTACCTCTCTGTTTATTTAAATTACTGCTGCTCACTTGTGTATGTCAACACAAATTATCACTGAAGTGATAAAGAAGGAATAGACATGGGCTTGCAGTCGTGAAACAACAATGGAATGTAGCAAAATAGTTTTCTTTGTATATGGCACACTTTATACAAAGGAGATAATCACTCGAGGGTTAATCAAACTTATGTATCAAATGTTGTATAAAATGACTTGTGGCCAAATGAGGCCCTTATTTATCATCAGTGGGTGCACGTTTTACAGCTGATAGTGCCAAGAGTTGCAGAATGGTGACAGTTTTCTGGAACAGGTGACCGAGTCTTTATATGGTCAGTGGCCACATTCCTCAGGGTCACTTAGTACAGAAAGGTGACAGACACAGTTTGGGATGGTCGACGGAAGTAGCGTTTGCATAGGCGTGAGTGGTACAGCTGCATTTGTTAAGTGTTTGAAATAAATCACATTCCGTGGGACTCGAAATAATCTCACATTGTTCAGGCTCTGCTTATTTTGTACAGTGTTGAACTTAAGTGTCAACCAGCATTGTGGGTAGTTAATTTGAATTTCTTAAATAATCAGAATTTAGGACAGTGAATCTCTGTGTCAATTAGTCAGTACAGTGCTAAGGACAGATCAGTTATTTTATAGCTGTGAACACAGTCTCATGTTTCCACCTCATTTATTAATTCATTTAATTTATAGTGAGATGCTACCCATTACTGGGGGCTGAAGCCATTTTATCAGTTCAGCATAATAACTTGTGTTGATCACCAGACAATAGTTTAGTGAGAAATTAGTGCAACATCGAACCATTTTATCAGAATTTTATCATTAGTAGTTTAGTACATGATTCTATACTTTCAACTACATTCAACATAGCAGATATGGGAGTTCTGACAATTTACAAGGAACTATTTTACTGTTTTTGTCATAAAAAGTTAATTTGTGCTGCAATTAAGTAGTAGTTTGTGCCTAGTCCAATATGAAGAAAGCACCAGCTTCACTGTTTTTTTTTTATTTATTTATTAAATGTGCCTCCAGATGAAGTATAATTAGGTTCATTAAACTAGACCAGAAATTTTGGGGAAGAGTAATGTTTCTTGATCAATCTGTTTGAAAACAACTTTCATCCAACACTGAAATTTACTGTTTCTAGAGATTCAGGGAATCTAGAGAAGTAATGTTCTTTTTGGTTATTTCAGTGTTCAGGCCTATTTGTAGCAGTGGTCACTAAAATATTATTCTGTTATTTGTCATCTGCTTTGTACACTTTGGATACATAAAGCTTGGACTACTTGTCTTGGACCTGCAATGTGTGCTGGAAGACAGTGAAAGAGTACAATACATATATTTCTCTAATAAATATGACAAAGTCCTCATATGAAAGTGCCATATATTCTTACAGTTCACTACAATAATCTTCCAACAACATATACTTCATTCTTCAAGAACTCCACCAATATCGACATAATTCAGAATGTGAATATGAATTGACAGTTCTGACTGATAGCTCAAAACAATAACTATATTAAGATATTCATTTGTTTTCCAAATTCTGTAGAGTTATTGATTTTTGATTTTTTCCTTTCCTTTTTTTTTATTTTTCTTCTCCTTTGTTGTCTCGCACATGCAAAGTTGGCCAGTGGCACACAGCTGCTCGGATACTTCCTCTCATGATGCTACTGTGATCTCTGTCCAATCTCAAAGACATAGTCAAGTTGTAATATGGCTCATGATACAAACATAAATAATAAATTTGCACTGAACTCATGGTCTACTATACAGGGTTAGTCAAAAAGGACTTTACTACTTTGGAAGAATACAGAAATTTATTGAGATATATTACTGAATCTGTAGATGTGCCATTCTGTAACAGACAACCTCAAAGTTTCACATAAAAGTGTCTCATTTCATTATCTTCCTGTAAATCATTTACATGATGTATGAATTGTCACAACAAAGTTATCATACACGTACAAGTACTACAAACATAATAATGGAATATCACTTTCAAGGCATTTTAAAAGTACAAATTTAGACATAAAATTTTTGGCAATAATTTTCTACGAAATCAAAGTACTCATCTATGTGATAGAAAGTTTTGCTTAAAAGGCAATTTTTAAGCTCAGTCTTAAATTTTACTTCATCTATTACTTCCTTCATGTCCACTGGAAGGGGATTGTAAAGTTTTATTCCAAATAACTTACATGCTTTTGCGTTTGTGATTTCTAGTTTTATAATTGCGGCAGTCCTCATTTTGGTACATAGATTTTTCATATGTGCTTTAGTACACAGAATGCTTTTAGATATATATATATAGTGATGGTATTGTGAGTGTTTGTAGCTGTTTGAAAAGGGGCCTACAATGAGCTGTTGGAGAATTGTGTGTTATGATTCGTATAGCTCTTTTCTAAAATTTGAAGATGTCTATTAAGCTTAATTTAGTTCTACCCCAGAACACTTATGTCATGAGACATAATGGACTGAAAGCAAGCAAAATACACTAGTCTAGCACAGTCTGTGCTGCATACTCTAGATAATATCCTCAAAGCAAAGTATGCCGACTTGAGCCTGTGGGATAAATACTTCACATGGTCTTTCCAGCTTAAGATTTGAACAATGTGCATGCCCAAAAACTTTGGGGATTGTACACTCTCTATCTCCTTATCAATTAGTGTTAACTGGAGGTCCATATCTGGGTTGTTTTGTCATACTGTATATAATTTGTTTTACTTAGATTAAGTGTTAACTCATTGGCATTAAACCATTGTATATATTTCAGGAGTATGTCAGTTGTGGTGATTAATGACTTTTTATCATCGCTTATAATTATGCTTGTGTTGTCTGTGAACAACATTATTGTGGTAGAAATATTTGGACAAGTCACTTATATAAAGCAAGAATAATAATGGACCAAGTACACTGCCCTGTGAGATGCCTATTTCCAATTTCTTTGCATCTGAAACCCACATGGTTTTCCGATTTTTTTATGTTCTGCAATGATTTCTACCACCTGAGTTCTATGTTGAAGGTAAGGTTCAGACCATTGCCCCACAACTCCCCTTACACCTATTGCCTCCATCTTGTTTAGTAGAATTTGGTGATTTACTGTATCAAAGGCTTTTTTAAACAGAGATCTCGCCTTAAAAGTTTTCAACCTCTCAGGAAACACACCTTCACTGAAAGACAAATTGGCAATACAAACCGAGGGCTTTATAATTTGCTGTGCAATGTTTTCTATTATTGACGCATGCACTTCATCCACACCTGCAGACATTGTTGATTTTAAACTCTTTATCACCTGTAATATTTTGTTATCATAAGTTGCAGTTAACAACATACTACATTCTACTTTTTTGGGGCTGTTAATTTCCCACATTTTCTTTTTTTCCCCCTACTGACTGGTTTGATGCGGCCCGCCACGAATTCCTTTCCTGTGCTAACCTCTTCATCTCAGAGTAGCACTTGCAGCCTACGTCCTCAATTATTTGCTTGACGTATTCCAATCTCTGTCTTCCTCTACAATTTTTGCCCTCTACAGCTCCGCTAGTACCGTGGAAGTCATTCCCTCATGTCTTAGCAGATGTCCTATCATCCTGTCCCGTCTCTTTATCTGTGTTTTCCACATATTCCTTTCCTCTCCGATTCTGCATAGAACCTCCTCATTCCTTACCTTATCAGTCCACCTAATTTTCAACATTCGTCTGTAGCACCACATCTCAAATGCTTCGATTCTCTTCTGTTCCGGTTTTCCCACAGTCCATGTTTCACTACCATACAATGCTGTACTCCAGACGTACATCTTCAGAAATTTCTTCCTCAAATTAAGGCCGGTATTTGATATTAGTGGACTTCTCTTGGCCAGAAACGCCTTTTTTGCCATAGCGAGTCTGCTTTTGATGTCCTCCTTGCTCCATCCTTCATTGGTTATTTTACTGCCTAGGTAGTAGTATTCCTTAACTTAATTGACTTCGTGACCATCAGTCCTGATGTTAAGTTTCTCGCTGTTCTCATTTCTACTACTTCTCATTACCTTCGTCTTTCTCCGATTTACTCTCAAACCATACTGTGTACTTGTTAGACTGTTCATTCCGTTCAGCAGATCATTTAATTCTTCTTCACTTTCACTCAGGATAGCAATGTCATCAGTGAATCGTATCATTGATATCCTTTCACCTTGTATTTTAATTCCACTCCTGAACCTTTCTTTTATTTCCATCATTGCTTCCTCGATGTACAGATTGAAGAGTAGGGGCGAAAGGCTACAGCCTTGTCTTACATCCTTCTTAATACGAGCACTTCGTTCTTGATCGTCCACTCTTATTATTCCCTCTTGGTTGTTGTACATATTGTATATGACCCGTCTCTCCCTATAGCTTACCCCTACTTTTTTCAGAATCTCCAACAGCTTGCACCATTTTATATTGTCGAACGCTTTTTCCAGGTCGACAAATCCTATGAAAGTGTCTTGATTTTTCTTTAGCCTTGCTTCCATTATTAGCCGTAACGTCAGAATTGCCTCTCTCGTCCCTTTACTTTTCCTAAAGCCAAACTGATCGTCACCTAGCGCATTCTCAATTTTCTTTTCCATTATTCTGTATATTATTCTTGTAAGCAGCTTCGATGCATGAGCTGTTAAGCTGATTGTGCGATAATTCTCGCACTTGTCAGCTCTTGCCGTCTTCAGAATTGTGTGGATGATGCTTTTCCAAAAGTCAGATGGTATATTGCCAGACTCATATATTCTACACACCAACGTGAATAGTCGTTTTGTTGCCACTTCCCCCAATGATTTTAGAAATTCTGATGGAATGTTATCTATCCCTTCTGCCTTATTTGACCGTAAGTCCTCCAAAGCTCTTTTAAATTCCGATTCTAATACTGGATCCCCTATCTCTTCTAAATCGACTCCTGTTTCTTCTTCTATCACATCAGACAAATTTTCACCCTCATAGTGGCTTTCAATGTATTCTTTCCACCTATCTGCTCTCTCCTCTGCATTTAACAGTGGAATTCCCGTTGCACTCTTAATGTTACCACCGTTGCTTTTAATGTCACCAAAGGTTGTTTTGACTTTCCTGTATGCTGAGTCTGTCCTTCCGACAATCATATCTTTTTTGATGTCTTCACATTTTTCCTGCAGCCATTTCGTCTTAGCTTCCCTGCACTTCCTCTTTATTTCATTCCTCAGCGACTTGTACTTTTGTATTCCTGATTTTCCCGGAACATGTTTGTACTTCCTCCTTTCATCAATCAACTGAAGTATTTCTTCTGTTACCCATGGTTTCTTCGCAGCTACCTTCTTTGTACCTATGTTTTCCTTCCCAACTTCTGTGATGGCCCTTTTTAGAGATGTCCATTTCTCTTCAACTGTACTGCTTACTGCGCTATTCCTTATTGCTGTATCTATAGCGTTAGATAACTTCAAACGTATCTCGTCATTCCTTAGTACTTCCGTATCCCACTTCTTTGCGTATTGATTCTTCCTGACTAGTGTCTTGAACTTCAGCCTACTCTTCATCACTACTATATTGTGATCTGAGTCTATATCTGCTCCTGGCTATGCCTTACAATCCAATATCTGATTTTGGAATCTCTGTGCGACCATGATGTAATCTAATTGAAATCTTCCCGTATCACCCGGCCTTTTCCAAGTATACCTCCTCCTCTTGTGATTCTTGAACAGGGTATTCGCTATTACTAGCTGAAACTTGTTACAGAACTCAATTAGTCTTTCTCCTCTTTCATTCCTTGTCCCAAGCCCATATTCTCCTGTAACCTTTTCTTCTACTCCTTCCCCTACAACTGCATTCCAGTCACCCATGACTATTCGATTTTCGTCCCCCTTTACATACTGCATTACCCTTTCAATATCCTCATACACTTTCTCTACCTGTTCATCTTCAGCTTGCGACGTCGGCATGTATACCTGAACTATCGTTGTCGGTGTTGGTCTGCTGTCGATTCTGATTAGAACAACCCGGTCACTGAACTGTTCACAGTAACACACCCTCTGCCCTACTTTCCTATTCATAATGAATCCTACACCTGTTATACCATTTTCTGCTGCTGTTGATATTACCCGATATTCATCTGACCAGAAATCCTTGTCTTCCTTCCACTTCACTTCACTGACTCCTACTATATCTAGATTGAGCCTTTGCATTTCCCTTTTCAGATTTTCTAGTTTCCCTACCACGTTCAAGCTTCTGACATTCTATGCCCCGACTCTTAGAACGTTATCCTTTTGTTGATTATTCAATCTTTTTCTCAAGGTAACCTCCCCCTTGGCAATCCCCTCCCGGAGATCCGAATGGGGGACTATTCCAGAATCTTTTGCCAGTGGAGAGATCATCATGACTCTTCTTCAATTACAGGCCACATGTCCTGTGGATACACATTACATGTCTTTAACGCAGTGGTTTCCATTGCCTGCTACATCCTCAAGTCGTTGTTCATTGCTGATTCTTCCGCCTTTAGGGGCAATTTCCTACCCCTAGGACAGAAATGCTGTCTCAGGAGTTTCTAAACACATCACGAGACAAAGAACCACCTGATAATGCCGAGTACTCGAATATGCTGAAAGAAGGAATCATTAAA
This sequence comes from Schistocerca nitens, assembly GCF_023898315.1. Taxonomy (NCBI): domain Eukaryota; kingdom Metazoa; phylum Arthropoda; class Insecta; order Orthoptera; family Acrididae; genus Schistocerca; species Schistocerca nitens. The sequence goes on from NC_064624.1 coordinate 56,142,776, forward strand.
GCAGGACATCAAAATATAGGATATGTAAAAGGGAAAAGGTAAAAAAAAAACATGGGTCACACAAGAAATGATTTCCAAGATGGAGGAGACAAGAAAATTGAAAAAAGAAAAACAACACTGAAAATGCAAGAAAGATATACCGAAGGTTAAATAATAAACTGCAAAGAGAAACAGACCGGGCTAGGAAAAAATGGCTAAAAGAGGAATGTGATGTAATTGAAGAACTGGACAGGAAGGGAAGATACGACTTACTATACAACAGAGTGAAGACTATGACATGGGAACAAAATAGAGCAGGAAGTGCTACTGTGGAAATTTTTAGTAAAAACGAAGAGGTAGTGTACAAAGATCGTGACGATGTCCTCCAGAGATGGGAAGAATATATAAAAGAGCTATATGACACAAATAGCAAACCAGAAACTCTGAAACTTGAATCACACAACAGTGTAAGTGATGACGAGAAAGGACCAACCGCCATACTGGAAGAAGTAAAGTCTGCCATAGCTGCAATGAAAAATGGCAAAGCGGTAGGTACAGATACAATACCAGGAGAAATACTAATATGCTTGAACCAAGATGGAATAAGAGAAATATTGAGGTTATGTAATAAAATATATCACAGTGGTGAAAGGCCTGAGGACTTTCTGACAACAGTAATGATTCATTACCGAAAAAACAAGGAACCAAGAAATGCAGCGAACACACGACAATCAGCCTCATCTTACATCCAGCCAAAGTGATGTTAAGAATAATTAATAAAAGACTTGAAAAAGTAATGGAGGAGAATCTTGGTGAGGAGCAGTTTGGCTTTAGACGGAATACGGGCACCAGAGATGCAATAGGGCTCTTACGAATCTTGGGAGAAAGGTTTATTGAAAAAGGAAGAGACCTATATATGTGCTTCATCGATCTAGAAAAGGCATTTGACAATGTGGTTTGGGACAAGCTGGCGACTATAATGAGGTAAAAGAGAGTGTATCGGAAAACCAGAAGACATAAACTCATTATATCTTAATCAAAAAGTTTCAGTTAGAGTGAGAGGAGCAAGTACAAACTGGATCAGACTAGGAAAAGGAGTCAGACAAGGATGCTGTCTATCGCCTACTATTTTCAACCTCTACTTGGAAAATATGATTGACCAATGCTCATTAGATGCAAAGAAGAAGAAATTGGAGGAAGAAGAGTAGGGTGTTTGAGGTCTGCTGATGACATGGTCCTTCTAGCCACAGGGGAAAAAGAATTACAGGATTTGGTGGACACCATTGCAACTAACGGAAAAAAATATGGAATGAAAATCAACACAAATAAAACAAAAAAATTGGCACTAGGAGAAAATAAAAATTATGCTGAACGGAGAAATACTATAACAGGTACAAAATTTTATGTATCTTGGAAGCAGGATAGACACTGACTGGAAGTGCACCACAGAAATTATAACAAGGATGGCAATGGCGAAAGAGGCGTTTTATAAGAAAAGGAGAATTTTCTGCAGCGGTTTGGACAGAGAACTCAGAAAGAGACTCATAAAATGTCTTGTATGGAGTGTTCTTCTATATGGCGCTGAAACGTGGACTATGGGGAAATAAAAAAAAGAGAAAGGCTAGAGGCTTTTGAGATCTGGACATGGTGGAGGATGGAAAGAATAAGTTGGATGGACAGAGTAAAAAATGAAGAGTGGGAGAGAAAAGACAGTTACTAGATGTAATAAAGAGAAGAAAAAGAAATTGGGTTGGGCATATATTAAGAAAGCATGACGGACTGATAAAAACAGTGTTAGAAGGTTATGTAGAAGGGAAAAGGAAGTGAGGAAGGAAGAGATCCCAGATACTGGATAACATGATGGACGGTACAACATACAGTAGCCTAAGACGGTAGTAATGGACCGCAGAAACTGGAGATGCAAAGGACCAGCTAATATAGCAGATAACTGATGATGAATAACCCAAATAATCGGAAAATAACTAAATTCACCGTTTTCCTTTAAGAGAAAATGTCAAGTTCTGAAAAGAATGAGTCAAACAGATGAATAATACTCGAGATCATTCAAGTCAATTGAACAATAACAAAAACTGGGAAACTATTTTACATCGTAATACCAGCTCAGACCGAAATACAGTAAGAGCTCTCCAAAAATTCAGTTATTTAACAGGTTGAATAATTGTGATTAGCCATGCCCGCATAGGGGATATATAGCCTTTGCCCTAATAATAGAAACGAACACGTAGCAGTCTCGTCATAAATAGTTGAAATTAATGTTCCTTTATAGCAACTTCAATAATAAAAAAATAAATGCTGAAATTATTAAGTGTGTCTCATAACAACTAATACTACAGAAAATTCAAAATGCAACATAAAATCAAATACCAGTTGTAAATTCGTATCCATAAATCTGTTGTTCGAGGTTACCAATAGATGGCAGGACAAGTCTCGTAATGCTAAATGCATATGCGTGTTTCCTTTCCTTGCAAATGCAAATGCAATGGCAGCCCTGTTGGTGACAGTAGAGGGCTGATTTCGTGTATTGTTGGTGGGGAGAAAGTAAAATTTTGGTTACAAAATTCTGAAACGGATTGCTGAGCTGTACCGACTCGTTCCAACAGTCCGTCTAAATAGTTCACGTCATTTTGAGTTAGAGCAATTAAACATTAGAGAGCAAAATGATTATAGACCTGTAAAAGAGGTAGAGGAGGTGGTTAACCGTTGAAAGTAATCAGATTTGAAATATCGTGTGTTTTTTTGTATAATGTGTACGGTTACGATTTGTTTAAGTTTCACTTTGAAGATGCGCAGTTGGAGTTGAAGAGCGACCTGCTGGAAGAGAACTGTTAAAACAGAAAGCAGTTCCTATGAAATTCGGAGTTCTAAATCCTTCGAAATGGAAATAACCAGAAGCAAGGATAGTAATAAAAACAGGTATTAGTGTAAGTAATACTTTCATCAGTGTCTCACAGATTACAAGTATCCATGTATTTGATAGAACACAATTGCAATCTTTAATTCTTGACTGTGGAATGTTTGGTAGGCCTATTAAGTGCTCTGAATTAAACGGTGTCGTCCCTGTTTAAAACACAACTGCAATGTAATTTTACTTTATGTTGATCATCAGTTCTGTCCTGTCTTGCAGTTTTTCGACAACATGGATTTGTGCATTTTGTGGCTTCGTTTTGTAGTCAGTGAAAGATAGCAAGCGTCTCACCAGACATACCAAGTCATTATATTATGCATGTACTGTAGGTGCAAGTGCATTTTTGTGGTTGGGAATGTTGTAAAGAAACAAACCATGATTTCACTGCGTAGTGCATGCGAGTGGTTAAACTGTCATTGATAAAATGAAATACTTGCGACTATAATGTTTAAGATCAGCTGACATACAGATCTGTTAAAGGCAACGTAGGCCAGGTTCTGGTAAAATGACTGCTGAAAGCCCTGCTTAAACTTTGATCGTTATTTGAACATTTTTAATTGTGAAAATAGAGTTGTGTAACCACATTTTCAACCCGTTTGAGGAAGAAACGACAGAATGCAACAAGAGACCTGCACTAAATTACAACTGCAGATATTGTAAATTTCCAGTTCCTGGATAAGGGACTGAAAACATTTGAGATTTTATAGTGATTTCACTGTTATCATTAATAAGAAACAACTGCAAGATATCTACAGTAAATGTTATTTACGTGGTATTCAATTTAATGGAAGGCCTATATAAACCATTTTTCTCTTTTCACAGGTGTTGATGATGATGAAAGAGAAGGTAGCTGCAATGAACAGCAAGTTGAACACATTTTTACATTCAGACCATATCCTTATAAGCAACCAAATGAAAATATGATTTGCTCTGTAAGTGAAATTTTTTGGTGGTACAAGTGATTATGAATTACAGAGGAGCACCAGTTACCCACTGCTGTTGGCAAGAACACTGTGGAAGAGGACTGAAGCCAGATACAGAATTTGTTGAAGGTGATAAAGGTTTAAAAAGCTATATATGCGAGTCGTATGTGAATAATTGAGCAGAGCTGCAGCTTCCGGGCCATGCTTTGGTTTTTGTGGTGTGAGCTTCATGGTAACTAGCCTGTGAATCAGCCCAACAAATGAATTATTTTTCATTTTAAAACCATGTTTAGAGTTTTTTGAACAAAACTGTGGTTACGAGAAGTGAACTGGACATTAGGAAGTTGTTTAAAAGTCAATCTGGAGATTTCTAGTGTCTGTCCATCCTAACATTCTCGCTGCCTGCATACGTCAGTGTTGTCAGGCTCCTGTTCAAAAAACACATACTACGCAACTGTTTCTCCAGTTTAAATCCCTGTTAGAAGATACCATTTGTGATGCTCACATTATTGCTGTGTCTGTCTTTGGTCTTAGATTGTTGCTTTCCTTACAAAGTTTTCATGTAGTTTGCATTGCTGCTATTTAGTCATTCTCAACATTTATTATGTGTATAATTTGTTTCAATGTGAGGCGGTTAACAGGTGTGATGTTCAACAGTTGGTATGAATTATACACTCCTGGAAATTGAAATAAGAACACCGTGAATTCATTGTCCCAGGAAGGGGAAACTTTATTGACACATTCCTGGGGTCAGATACATCACATGATCACACTGACAGAACCACAGGCACATAGACACAGGCAACAGAGCTTGCACAATGTCGGCACTAGTACAGTGTATATCCACCTTTCGCAGCAATGCAGGCTGCTATTCTCCCATGGAGATGATCGTGGAGATGCTGGATGTAGTCCTGTGGAACGGCTTGCCATGCCATTTCCACCTGGCGCCTCAGTTGGACCAGCGTTCGTGCTGGACGTGCAGACCGCGTGAGACGACGCTTCATCCAGTCCCAAACATGCTCAATGGGGGACAGATCCGGAGATCTTGCTGGCCAGGGTAGTTGACTTACACCTTCTAGAGCACGTTGGGTGGCACGGGATACATGCGGACGTGCATTGTCCTGTTGGAACAGCAAGTTCCCTTGCCGGTCTAGGAATGGTAGAACGATGGGTTCGATGACGGTTTGGATGTACCGTGCACTATTCAGTGTCCCCTCGACGATCACCAGTGGTGTACGGCCAGTGTAGGAGATCGCTCCCCACACCATGATGCCGGGTGTTGGCCCTGTGTGCCTCGGTCGTATGCAGTCCTGATTGTGGCGCTCACCTGCACGGCGCCAAACATGCATACGACCATCATTGGCACCAAGGCAGAAGCGACTCTCATCGCTGAAGACGACACGTCTCCATTCGTCCCTCCATTCACGCCTGTCGCGACACCACTGGAGGCGGGCTGCACGATGTTGTGGAGTGAGCGGAAGACAGCCTAACGGTGTGCGGGACCGTAGCCCAGCTTCATGGAGACGGTTGCGAATGGTCCTCGCCGATACCCCAGGAGCAACAGTGTCCCTAATTTGCTGGGAAGTGGCGGTGCGGTCCCCTACGGCACTGTGTAGGATCCTATGGTCTTGGCGTGCATCCGTGCGTCGCTGCGGTCCGGTCCCAGGTCGACGGGCACGTGCACCTTCCGCCGACCACTGGCGACAACATCGATGTACTGTGGAGACCTCACGCCCCACGTGTTGAGCAATTCGGCGGTACGTCCACCCGGCCTCCCGCATGCCCACTATACGCCCTCGCTCAAAGTCCGTCAACTGCACATACGGTTCACGTCCACGCTGTCGCGGCATGCTACCAGTGTTAAAGACTGCAATGGAGCTCCGTATGCCACGGCAAACTGGCTGACACTGACGGCGGCGGTGCACAAATGCTGCACAGCTAGCGCCATTCGACGGCCAACACCGCGGTTCCTGGTGTGTCCGCTGTGCCGTGCGTGTGATCATTGCTTGTACAGCCCTCTCGCAGTGTCCGGAGCAAGTATGGTGGGTCTGACACACCGGTGTCAATGTGTTCTTTTTTCCATTTCCAGGAGTGTAATTCGGGTTTAATATGAGATGGGCACTGTTGGTTGCAACTGATTCCAAGAGAGTGGCTGAAGCTGAAAAGTGGGATCTTGGGGCAACTAAAGGTACCATAATAACAAGGAGAAATAGGAAGAACAAGTGAGAAGATGAGGAACACTTAAACCAAGAAAATTATGCAACTACAGAGCATATTGTGAACAAAAGAGCTGAGTATATCAGTTTATGTTAAATTTTCCAAGAATTAAATTCTCTTAAGTTTTTATTCATTTAATTATGTGTGAATTGACCAGTTAGGATCGTACTACAATTTCATTTCCTCTCTGTGTGATGTTTCTTCTTTCTCCATTACTCCTGTATATGGATGCTGAGCTGTTGCTTCTGTTCATCCATCCAGGCTTTTCCAGTCTTGGTTCTTCTTTTCATGTGTAGTCATGGTCCACAATGTATCCTTATTTTACATCTGAACTTCCTGAATGTTAACATTTCCAGATCTTTACAAGCTTCCTCAATCCTTATCGTTGTTGTGTTCTCGTTCCACAGGTAGTCGAATATCCTTTTGGATAGTCCGGTTTTGTCCATTCAGTACAAGTGTCCTAGAGATGATTACCTCCGCTAGTTTGTGGTCTCTGAAATTTTCTCCACCTTATTGTAGATTTCATTGTTGCTCCAAAATTTCCGACCAGTTACAACCTGAGTTTGACCTATGATTTTCCCATAATACTCATCTTCCTAGTAAGTCCAGCTTTTCCAACTTGTAATTCATTGAGGCATTCACTAGCATACAGGCACACTGTTTTTACCACAACATTGTAGTGCTGTATTGTGACATTCCAAGAGATGCACTTTTTGTTTTAAAAGTTTGTAGTAAATCCATAAGCTCTCTGCATTTGTGAGCTCTGTTCCCCCACAGAGGCTTTCTCCAGTCCGTTGTCTTGTATGGCTTCACCGAGGTATTCAATTTTTTTTACCCTCTAAATCCACCCAATCTCCGTTCCAAGGAATTGTGGTCCATGTTTGTCACTTGTCATGACTTTGGTATTCCCTTTAGAGATCCTAAGTCATGGCATGACATGCCGGGACTGATTAGCTGAACAGTTCGCTTTCTTAGGAATTCACACACACTTCCTGTTTTGCAAGTCATCCTCTCCAGTGGGTTAGTGTGTGTGGCTGCTTCTCCTAAGTTCTCTGAAAGTACCACAAAATCATCAGTGAAAGCCAAGCAGTTTATTTTGATTCCTCCTGATATTCTTCCTAGACAGATTGGGCCAATCCCTTGATTTTCAAGTTTAGAATTCCAAATTCTCACAATCTACTCCAGGATACAGTTAAAGAGTATTGGTGATAATCCCTCGCCCAGTCACACACCTGTTCTCCCATAAACTTCACTTTGGAAGTTGTGCCTGTTAAGATGTATGTGATAATGTTTGCCAGCATGTTTCTGACCCCAAATTCTGTGATGATTCTATCTTATCCACCGAGTCAGTTCTCTTCAGCAGTGTCCTAGGGAGGATCTCGTTGATGACTGGGTGTAGTGACATGTCTCTGTAGTTGTTTACAAGTTGTTTGTACCTTTCTTATGGAGTGGGTAGATCAGTGCTGTTTTCCATTCATCTGGCAGTTTTACTATTTCCCATATTTGCTGAAAGATTTGGTGTAGGTCATCTAGGCTTTCAGTTCTTCCCATTTCAGCATTTCTGCTGATATCGGGTCTTTTCTACTGGCCTTTTTGTTTTTGAGATTTTTTAGGGCTTCCTTTGTTTCTTCTTCTGTTGGTGGTATGTCATCCTCTAGGTTTTGAGGAGGAGCCAGAAGTTCCAGTTTGGTGGTTGGCGGTGGGCAGTTGAGCAGCTTGTAGAAGTGTCTGATTAGTAGAGTGCAATTTTCTTCATTATTCAATCCAATTTTGTCCTGTTCATTTTTGAAGCTTACACTTGGGACCTGGTATCCTTTGATCCGATCTTTGAAAGTTTGAAAAAGTCTCTGTAGTTATTTTTTGTGTAGCTGTTCTTGAGATTTTCTAATTTTGATTTCTCAAATGATCGTTTGACTCTGCAGAATATCCTTGCTGTTTCTTTTCTTTGTTTTCTGAATTGTTCCATGCGTTGGCTCTCTTTTCGAGTGCTTTCTCACATTCTTCATTCCACCAGATTAACTGTTTTGTCTTTGCCTGACAGTGTTTTCTTTGTGGCATCATTGATCTCTGTACGGAGTTGTTACCAGGTCTCTATGCTAGAGGAGTGGATTTCATCTGTGAAGTTACTTGGAATATCTCGGTTGATATTCATTGGGTTGGTGTTATACTTGATCACTATGGGTGGCTCTGTTTCATTTTGATGCGAGAAAATGCATTTTAACTTTGCATAGGTAGTGATCAGAGTCGAATTTACTGTCTGATTACTTCAACATTCATCACTTGTCTAGTGTTTTTCCTGGTTATTGCTACATGGCCTAATTGGAATTCTCCTAGGTTGGGATTTGGAGATACCCAAGTCTTTGATTTTCTTGGGACTTTCCGAAAATGAGTTGAAATTACCTACAACTGGAAAGTTTTGCAGCGTCCAGTGAGCATTTCTACTGTCTGATTTGTTCTTCCGTGTGCTGAGCAGCCTCTTGCTATGTCTTTATATTTTCTTTCTCTCTCTCTCGATCTGTACGATGAAGATACCTAGAAGGATTTTCTACTGTTCACAGGTATCGGGAGATTAGTTTCCAGTAGATCACAGAAGTCGTCTACTTTTTGGAGGTTGTTCTTGTTGTCTTTGTTAATTGGATTTTGGCAGTATATGGGAGTATATTTCTTGTTTATGCACTTGATTGTCAGTATGGATAACCATCCAGATTTTGATGAGAAGCTCATGACATTGTTAACTATGGTTCTGTTTAGGTAAAAGGTACTACCCAGGAGAGGGGTGTAATGATTATCTTTATTGCTGGCTTTCCTTTGAATGCTCTACGGTGTTGTGAGTCCACAATGAGCTCATCTAGGAATCTGGCCTCTAATACAGCCAACATGTGAATTTCGCATTTATACAGGAGCTTTTCCAATTTTTATTGTTTTCCGACTCGGAGGAGTGAATTTACATACGGTCCCAGTGTAGTATTTCTTTCCGAATTTCAGTTTGGAAGGTGACTTGACTTAATTCCTTTGGCCCCTATGGGGGTATAGGGCATCCAGGAGAACTCGCCATCCGTCTCTGTCTTTCGCCATTTGCCTCAATTCTGCCCAGGTCTTGCCAACTCTTTTTGCTTCCCCTTCCACTGTCCTCTTCCATGTGGCCCTTGGTCTTCCTCTCTTCCTTGTTCCCTGGGGATTCCATTCCAATGCTTTTTTCTCGATGGCTCCATCTGGTTTTCTCAAGGTGTGCCCCAACCAGCCCCACTTTCTCTCTCGTATCTGGTCTTCTATAGGTATCTGGTTTGTTATTCGCCAGAGCTCCTCATTACATATTTTTTCTGGCCACCAGATATTCATGATGCGTCGAAGACATCTATTTATGAAGCTTTGTAACTGGGTTGTTATCTTTTTATCCATTTTCCAGCTTTCACTGGCGTACAGGACAGCCTTCACATTTGTATTAAAAATACGGATTTTTGTTTTGTATGTGATATTTCTATTTTTCCATATTGGATACAATTGTATGAAGGCAGCATTTCCCTTTTTAATGCGGTTTCTCACGTCATCTCCAGCTCCACCATCTTCCACCACTACACTTGGAAGGTAATAGGTACTATTCACTGGAGGGAAGACTGGACACTAATGTAATATCTACAGGAAGGAAGATATGTACTGATTAATTATAAAACAGTGGCCTTAATTTTGATTATCAGGTGTAAATATTAGTAGAATAAAAACTTGTTCCTGAAATGACATGAGCGTGGGCTGCTCTCTTGATAGATATGTCATTAAGGTGTCCATAAAGTTTCAAGCACCTAAGTAAATTAGTCAGTGCATAGATTCCAAGTAATGATTGGCATATACGAATGTAATTTTATGATCTTCACAAAAAATTGTAATAAAGGAAATGAGAGAACTAATGTTATTAATTGCATATCACTTTTCAGCAACAATCACTCCTGTTGTCCTAAAATTTTCATCATATTAAGAGTTTGCCTTTTTTGTGTGAGCCATGTAAACTTTGTGAAAATAGTTAGTATTTCTCTATCCGTTCACAAGAAGTTAATTTATGCAGGTTGTGGCATCATTTTTAACTGGTAACTTTGCAGACCCAAACAATTTTCGGAATAGCCTGTCGAATGCTGTTGATTGTTTGCATGATCAAGGAATATTAGTGATATGTATGTAAAGTGATATGGGTGATAGCAGTGTTATCATATGTGGAATTCTTAGAGTCCTTTGTTGTCTTAACAAATGAATTCATTCTAGTTTTTGTTACATTATTAATTTGGATTATTATTTCATAAATGAATCAAGAAAGAGAGACAGTAAACAGTACATTATTGCATAATTAAGAATAGACATTTTAAGTCTGCAAGTATATCATAATTTCAAATCTCCACAAAAATATAATTTCAGATGTACATTCAGAACTAATACTTATCATTTCTGATATTGAAACTAAAATATTTTATAAAGTAATTCCATTTCATTACGTTTATCTAGAAATATAGCATACTAAAATAAAATTAGATGAAAGTTTTCGGAAAAGCAACTGAGATAATATTCACCTGTCCAAAATTTGGAAGCTAATAGTGGTATCAACAACTGCTGTTGAGGAAAATTAATGCTAGGGAAGGATGTCCCATTAGAGGTTGAATGTTTATCATAGTATTTTTTAAAAATCTAAAATGTATAATGCAAGTGCTCTTAGAGATTTTTGGTAACAATGTTAAACAGCAACTTGTTGTTATATAGTAGCATACATGTTAACAAATTCCACTTCTTTTCAGAAATACTTTTCTCACTATTGCCAGTCTTCATTTTATATACCCTCTTGCCAGGTATCTCCCCACAACATGTTTGAGCTTGTTCTACATACAGTGGAAATTTTCCAGTAGCAAAATGCTATCTTACTATTATTCGTTCTTGAAGTGAATTCAAGTGCAAAAGATTTTCAATGGTAACAAAATTGGTGAAAAATAGGTGATCAAAATTTACAAGCTATATGAGGCCTCAACTCTTGTAAAGTAGGGTAAATAATGAACAATTTCATAACATTACTACATCTGTATTTGTGTCAAGATTTCCATGTGTTTGAAGATAGATCATCTGAGGACAGATTTGAGCTTATTAGCTTCCGTTGTCTCCCTCCTCAGTTCAATATTTAGCCATAGAAGGAAAAACTTAAGTGCAAAATTGCTGTGCCTGAACTATTTCAGATCAGAATGGAATAGACTCGAGGACAGTATCTCTGTTCAAAAACTTGTATAAAGTAAATAAATGCCTTTCACATAGGAAAAAAAAGAAAATAGCACATTTTAGCAGCAGGAGTCAGTTGGAGTGGAATAGACCTATCAAAGTGAGAGTGAGCACCAAGTCCCTGTACAATCATATCAAAGTAAATATCTCCATCCACATAAAAAAGTGTAGGCACCAGTTCAGAATCACTTAACTAGCGATTTTTCATCGATGACCTTGATGACTTAACTTTACTTAATAACTTGGTCTTTGTTTCTATCAATTATATGAGGTATTTGCTTTTCTGCTGTGTGCTACATCAGACTGATAGTTCAGTAACGCCACTGTAAATTAAATAAATATTTGTCTAGGAACTGTGCAGAATTTTGAGCTATTAATGTGTTTATGGATTATTTAATGTGAATGAAAAAAAAAAAATCAATTGTTGTGTGCCTGTCTGATCTATTAAATTTTTAATTGAATGACCACCACCTCCGAACAAAATACTCCTATCTACTGTGATTAGTATCAGTTATTTTGCCGCTGACAGCAAAACTTGCCTGCTGTTTTAGTGTCTCATTTCCTAATCTATTTATCTCAGCATTGCCTGATTTACTTCGAGTACATTTCATTACCCTTGTTCTTCTTTTGTTGTATTCATCTGAAACCACTTTTCAAGACACTGCCCATTCCATTCAACTGCTCTTTTGTGTCCTTTACTGTTTCTGACAGAATTACAAAGGCATCACCAAAATACAGAGTTATTATTTATTCTCTCTAAACCTTAATTCCCTCTGCAAATTTCTGCTCTGTTTCTTTTACTGCTTGCTCGATATGCAGACAGAATAACATCAGGGAGAGACTGCAACATTATGTTCCTCCCTCCTCAGCAACTGATTCCCTTTCACATCATTCGACTGTTATAATTGCAGTCTTGTTTCTGTGCAAATTGATAATACACTTTTGCTTCATCTACTTTTACCTTCAGAACTGAGCTGCTTTTGTTACTGCTTCTATGGAGAGCCTCTCCCTAATATTTTATGTGAAATATGGAGATGTAGGAGTCTGTTGTTAACTTCATGAGGTTAATCATGCACACAGTTATTGAATTAAGCTCCTGCCGTTTCATTACACTGAAGTGACATAAGTCATGGGACAGTGATATGTACATATACAGATGGTGGTAGTATTTCGTATACAAGGCATAAGAGGGCTGTGGACTGGCAGAAGTGTCATTTGTTCTCAGGTCATTTATGTGAAATGATTTACAAAGTGGTTACGGCCGTACGATCGGAATTAAGACTCTGAATGTAGAATGGCAGTTGGAGCTAGATGCGTGGGACATTCAGTTTTGAAAATCATCAGGAAAATCAATATTCTGAGATCCACAGTGCTAAGAGTGTGCCGAGGATGCCAGACTTCAGGCATTACCTCTGACTACGGACAACGCAGTGGCTGACAGCATTCACTTATGGACAGAACAGTGCCATTTTCTTAGTTATCAGTGCTAACATACAAGCAAGACTGCATGGAGTAACTGCAGAAATCGTGGGGTGTACGACAAATGTATCTATTATGACAGTGTGGCGATATGTGGCATTAATGGGCTACAACAGCACACAATTGATGCAAGTGTCTTTGCTAACCGCACGACATTACCTGTGCTGCTCCTCCTGAGCTCGTAACTGTATAATTTGGACCCTCAATGACTGGAAAACTGTGTCCTTGTCAGATGAGTCCCAATTTCAGTTGGTAAGGGCTGATGGTAGGATTTGGGTGTGGCACAGAGGCCAGGAAGTCGTGGAGCTACAAGAAATTTTTACTATGAAGCCATTGGTATATATATAAAATGTTGAAATGTAATACAACATGAGATACAGAGACAAATACATTTCAGTACAAGTGATTTTATAAATAATTTATAACTCTTAAAGCATTCACCCCACCAAACACATCAGGCACTCAGTTTTTAGATGTCAATAAGATGTATCGACAGAAGTACATAGTAACTGATAATTAAGTTATGGAGACATTTTAATTTCAAAATTAATTAAAATCTGCACATCTTTTGAATGAAGACAGATACACCAACAGCATGGCAGTATGTGTTGGTAAGGATTACTATTCACCACACAAACCGGTTTGATTTTAAGATTTACTATTTTTGTTGCCTATTTTTACTGTTTTTTGCCCATGATTTAAATTTCCTTGAAATTTAAAGAATTCTCATAACAGCAATGCAAAGAAGAGACAAAATCCTATTTTAACAACAAGAACAGGTGCATGGCACATTTCATATGCGTGTAAGTTATGTTACCGGCATAAGTATGTATGCCCCCCTGCGGGTTCGGGGGTAAGAATAGGCCCGCGGTATTCCTGCCTGTCGTAAGAGGCGACTAAAAGGAGTCTCAAATGTTTCGGCCTTATGTGATGGTCCCCTCTCGGGTTTGACCTCCATCTTTCTAAATTATTCCGAAGAGCGAGCCAATTGGGGAAGGGCGCCTTACATGGTGCACTGTATCCGTCGTGCAATTAGACCTGTAGCCGGCTTTCTCGTCGTTGCAATGGTGTCCCGCTCGTTTTCGATCTCTTGGGCGATTACCACGCTGCACTCTGCAGTGTTTCTTTTATCTGCGACGACGACCTTGGTCAGTTTTGCACCTAAGATCCAGCACGGTAGCCAGTCCGTTGTGGTGGGGCCGCCATGTACCCTCTTGGTTGTAGCCCCCTGACAACACAGGGATCGCTCTACTGATGCCTGCGCCGTTAACTCCCCACGTATGCCAAGGAGTAGATGCCTATCTCCTTGGGGCATCAGGACTCCCGGCAATGGCCGTCCTGCCAGGTGGCTATTGCTGCGGCTGGGTGGCGCCCGTGGGGAGGGCCCTTGGTCGGAGTAGGTGGCATCAGGGCGGATGACCCGCAATGAAGCGTGGTACATCATCTCTCGCTGGTGGGCCTCCACCGGCAGTCTCTAAGCGATCGAGGTCTAACCTCAACGGGAAGAAATTTGATCAGAGATCGTTTCCCTCCCTAGCTACTCCATGGGAGGAACGTCTTGCTAAAGAAGGCAGTGGAGAATATTCACCCCGATACCTCGTGTGTACGCGGGTTGATGGCGAATCGTTTCTGTCTACCAAGCCCCAGTTTTTTGTGGAGCATTTAGAGGACAAGTTCGGGGAGGTGGAGGGCTTGTCCAAAATGCGCTCTGGGTCGGTTCTCATCAAAACAGCATCCTCTGCCCAGTCACGGAGGTTGCTCACTTGTGACAAGTTGGGTGATGTTTCCGTCACCATCACTCCCCATAAAAGTTTAAACATGGTCCAGGGTATTATATTCCACAGGGATCTACTTCTGCAGTCCGACGATGAACTACGCGCCAACCTAGAACGACGAGGTGTTCACTTCGTCCGGCGCGTCCATCGGGGTCCGAGGGATAATCAGGTAGCCACCGGTGCCTTCATCTTGGCCTTTGAGGGTGATGTCTTACCCGAAAAGGTTAAGGTGATGGTTTACCGTTGTGATGTGAAGCCGTATATCCCTCCTCCGATGCGGTGTTTTAAATGCTGGAAGTTCGGGCACATGTCATCTCGGTGTACTTCCAGCATCACGTGTCGGGATTGTGGACGTCCTTCGCATCCTGATACTCCATGTGCCCCGCCTCCTATCTGTGTTAACTGCGGAGAACACCATTCCCCCTGCTCGCCGGACTGTAGGATCTTCCAGAAAGAACGGAAGATAATGGAATATAAAACCCTGGACCGCCTGACGTACTCTGAGGCTCGGCGGAAGTATGAGAGACTCCATCCTGTGCCAATGACGTCAACGTACGCCGCTGCTGCTGCTACGACGGTTCTTCCATCTCCTGTGTCGTCCCATACGGTTTGTTCTGTGATTGGTCAGCATCCAAAACCCCCCTTGCTTGTGGGGGGCACTTCACACCCTGTTGCTCCTGCTCCATCTTCTCCAGGAGCAACACCCTCAAAACCATCGGGGACATCAGCTCCCCCTTCCCAGCCGGAGAAGCGTAAGTCTTCTTCGGCTACTCTCGCCAGGAAGGGATCCCTCGGGGACCTCCCTTCGCAAGTCCCGACCAGTGGAAAAGCGGACGCCCGCAAGGGCTTGAAACAACCGCCAGTCCCTGGTCGTCGGGCCTCGCGGTCGTCGTCTGTCCCTGAGACTGACCCAGTGAAGCCCATGAAGCCTGAACCACCGAAGGCACAGCGCGACAAGCTGAAAAAGAAGACAGTCCCCAAGACCAACGATGTTGCGGTGGCACCCATCCCACCGCTTCCTACAAGCTCTGCCCCTGAAGACGAGGTGGAGATTCTGGCATCCGCTGAGGACCTCGCTCTTGCCGGTCCCTCGGACGCAATGGATGCCATTTGCACGGGTGCTCCATCGGAGGCAGCAGGTGACCCAGCGGCGTAATCTGCCTTCCCCGTCCCATCACGCCTTTCCCAGCCATGGACAACACCATCCTCCAGTGGAACTGCAGCGGTTTCTTCCACCATATAGCTGAGCTCCGCCAACTTCTCAGCCTTCACCCTTTCTTTTGCATTGCTCTCCAGGAAACTTGGTTTCCAGCAATGCGAACCCCCGCCCTCCGTGGCTATCGGGGTTATTATAAGAACCGAGCAGCTTATGAGAGGGTGTCTGGTGGCGTCTGCATATATGTCCTTCACACTCTGCACAGCGAGTCTGTCCCTCTCCAGACGCCCTTAGAGGCTGTCGCTGTACGCGTGTGGACGCCACAGGCTGTTACCGTCTGCAGTGTTTACATTCCACCGGATGGTGATGTCTCGCAGCATGTCCTGGCTGCACTGGTCGCCCAATTGCCGCCACCTTTCTTGCTCTTGGGCGACTTCAACGCCCATAACCCTCTGTGGGGTGGGTCAGTGGCAACAGGTCGAGGCGCCATCGTTGAGGGTTTCTTGTCGCAGCTCGATCTCTCGCTGTTAAATGATGGTGCCTTCACACACTTCAGTGTGGCGCATGGCACCTACTCCGCCATTGACCTTTCAATCTGTAGCCCTAGTCTCTTACCGTCTGTCCAATGGAGTGTGCATGACGACCTGTGTGGTAGTGACCACTTTCCGATCTTTTTGTCACTACCACAGCGCCACTCTTCTGGGCGCCCTAGCAGATGGGCTATGGATAAGGCTGACTGGGACTTGTTCTCCTCCACTGCCGCTTTTGAGCCTCTATCTACTGATGACATTGATGCGGTGGTTCAATCGGTCACCACCGGCATCGTTACTGCCGCCGAATCAGCCATTCCCCGTTCCTGTGGGTCCCCTCGGCGGCGGACTGTGCCTTGGTGGTCGCCTGAGATCGCTGAAGCGATTAAAGATCGCCGGCGGGCGCTCCAGCGTCACAAGCGACATCCCTCCATCGACCACCTTATCGCCTTCAAACGGCTGCGTGCGCGGGCCCGCCTCCTTATCCGCCAAGGCAAGAAGGAGTGCTGGGAGCGGTATGTATCCACCATTGGCCTCCATGTCACTCCATCGCAGGTCTGGGCCAAGATTCGACGCGTCTACGGCCATCGGACCCCTGCCAGCGTCCCTGCGCTCTCACTGAATGGAGCAGTTTGTACTGACTCCGACGTCATTGCAAATCGCTTAGCAGAGCATTTTGCTATGAGTTCCGCCTCTGCGAATTACCCCCAGGCCTTCCGCTCCATTAAAGAGCGGATGGAACGTCGGAGCCTTTCGTTTCGCACCACCCACCTAGAATCTTACAATGCTCCGTTTAGTGAGTGGGAATTTCGCAGTGCCCTAGCTGCTTGCCCTGATACCGCTCCTGGGCCGGACGGCATCCACTGTCAGATGCTGAAACACCTTTCAGTGGACTGCCAGCGGCGCCTTCTCGATCTTTACAACCGTCTTTGGGTCGACGGGGAGTTTCCGTCGCAATGGCGGGAAGGCGTTGTCATCCCCGTTTTGAAACCTGGAAAGAACCCTCTGGAGGTGGACAGCTACCGTCCCATTAGCCTCACCAACGTTCTTTGCAAGTTGCTTGAACGGATGGTGAGCCGGCGCTTGAATTGGGTACTGGAGTCTCGGGGCCTTCTTGCTCCGTCTCAGGGTGGGTTCCGTAAAGGCCGCTCCGCCACCGACAATCTGGTGAGCCTGGAGTCGGCCATCCGTACTGCCTTTGCCCGCCGTCAACACCTGGTCGCTGTCTTTTTCGACATGCGGAAGGCGTACGATACGACATGGCGTCATCACATCCTTTCTACGCTTCATGGATGGGGTCTTCGGGGTCCTCTGCCGATTTTTATCCGCAATTTTCTGTCGTGTCGTACCTTCCGCGTGCAAGTCGCGGCCTCGTATAGTTCCTCCAACGTCCAGGAGAACGGTGTGCCACAGGGTTCTGTTTTAAGTGTCTGTCTATTTTTAATAGCCATTAACGGGCTTGCTGCGGCCGTGGGAAATTCTGTCTCCGCTTCCCTGTATGCTGACGACTTCTGCCTTTATTACAGCTCTACTGGCATTGCAGCGGTTGAACGTCAGCTACAGGGCGCTATCCGCAAGGCGCAGTCTTGGGCTGTAGCGCATGGGTTTCAGTTTTCGGCAGCCAAGACCCGCGTTATGCATTTCTGCCGGCGCCGAACAGTCCATCCTGAGCCGCAGCTTTATCTTGCCGACGAACTGCTTGCTGTGGTGGAGACCCACAGGTTTTTGGGGGTGGTTTTCGATGCCCGGTTGACTTGGCTGCCTCATATCCGGCAGCTCAAACAGGCATGTTGGCGGCATCTCAATGCTCTGCGCTGTTTGAGCCACACCCGCTGGGGCGCCGACCGCTCTACCCTGTTACGGCTCTACCAGGCGCTCATCCAGTCCCGCCTGGATTATGGGAGCCTGGCTTATGGCTCAGCATCCCCATCTGCGTTACGGGTGCTGGACCCAATTCTCCACAGCGGGATACGCCTTGCCACTGGTGCTTTCCGCACCAGCCCTGTGGACAGCGTACTAGTGGAGGCAGGTGTACCTCCACTGCGGTTCCGACGCCAACGTTTGCTGGCCGCTTATACTGCCCATGTTCTAAGCTCGCCCGGGCATCCTAACTATCGTCTCCTGTTCCCGCGATCGGTCGTCCGTCTGCCAGAACGTCGGCCCCGGTCTGGTTGTACATTAGCGGTCCGCGTCAAAGAGCTTCTCTCTGGTCTTCGGGTTTTCACTGTTCCACCTCCTTTCCGGGCTACTTTGCATACACCCCCATGGTGTGTTCGTCGCCCTTGCCTTCGGCTCGACTTGGCACAGTGCCCGAAGGACTCTGTCCCTCCAGAGGCCTTCCGCCGCCGCTTTCATTCCATCCTGGCCACGTATCAGGGCTCTGGCATTGTTTACACCGACGGCTCGATGGTTACTGGTCGAGTCGGTTATGCGCTAACTCTAGGGGACCATTCCGAACAACGTTCCTTGCCGGATGGCTGCAGCGTTTACACTGCTGAGCTGGTCGCCATCTTTCGTGCCCTAGAGCATATCCGCTCCTGCTCAGGTGAGTCCTTCGTTATCTGTAGCGATTCCCTGAGCGGTTTACGAGCTCTCGACCAGTGTTTTCCTCGTTCTCGTCTGGTGCTGGCTATCCATGAGTCTCTGCATACTCTTGCCCGTAGCGGCCGCTCTGTGGTCTTTGTGTGGACCCCCGGTCATGTCGGTATCCCGGGTAACGAACATGTTGACCGCCTGGCGAAAGAGGCCACCAGTAAGCCATCTCTGGACGTTGGCCTCCCAGAGACTGATTTGCGGGCAGTCTTCCGCCGCAAAATCTTGGCGCTATGGGACGATGAATGGCGCGAACTGACGACGCGCAATAAACTCCGTGATGTCAAGGAGACGACGGCTGTGTGGCGGTCATCCCTGCGAGCCACTCGCAGGGACTCCGTAGTTCTTTGTCGGCTCCGCATTGGCCACTCCCGGCTGACACACAGTTATTTACTGCGCCGGGAGGACCCTCCTATATGTCGATGTGGTGCTGCTTTGACAGTGGCCCACATTTTGATGGCCTGCCCCCTTTTAGCTGTGGTCAGGCAGACATTTGCGCTGCCTGATACGCTCCCTGCCCTTTTAACAGACGACTCCACTATGGCTGACTTAGTTTTACGTTTTATTCGGGCAGGGGGATTTTATCATTTAATCTGAGTGTTTCTGTTTTATTTTATTGTTTTGTGTTGATTCTGGCCTTTGGCCTATGATTTTAAACTGATTTTTTTTAATGTGTTTCTCAGTGGTTGACTTTTCCTTTTTTATTTCTATGGTCGGCCAACCACCGTCACACTCTGTGTGGTTTTAGTTCGTTTTGTCTTGTCTTTGTCTGAGTTTCTCTTGTTCTGTTTCGTCTGTGTTCTATTCTGTTCCTCGTTTTTATTCTCTGTGGGTGTTCTTTGTCTTTGGAAAAAGGGACCGATGACCGTAGCAGTCTGGTCCCTTTGATCCCCCAAACCAACCAACCTAAGTATGTATGAGCAATTTCGCAGTTTACTTTTAGTTTAATTAAACAATGATAAAATAAGCTTACACTAAAATTCCAAGCTAAAGAAACTGTGTGATAAATTTAGCCAAGTGCATTTGATAGACTTAAGTAAAGTGAATCACGACAAACACACAAAACATGGATTCCACTTAAATAGCAAAGGGGAGGCCAAGCTAGTTTCCCACATGAGCAAACTTTGTGAGAAAGACAGTGTGGAGGAAGCTCCAATTGCTCTGGGCTACAGCCATGAGACCTTTTTTAGAATAAAGGACCATAATAATAGTTTTCAGGGATGTATTTCTGATATGGCTGAGTCCCGTGCGCGCAAAGAAAAGCCAGGCTGTGAAGTAAGTGCTCAGTCATTGCAGGTCAGTTCCAAAAAAAAAGTGTATCCAAAATGATGGAAAAAGTGAACTCGGACAATTTTGATTCACACAAGATGGTAAATAAACAAGAAGGGATAACACCCTTAAAGTTAATGCACTTAAATGTGCATAATCTCAGAAACAAACTAGACATTCTACAAATATTCATAGAGGAACACTTGCCACATGTACTAGTAATAACGGAACACACGCTAAAGTGCAGTGAAATAGTATATTATAGATTAGAAGGTTACATACTAGCAAATAGTTATTGTAGGCAAAACCATATAGGTGATGGTGTGGCAGTTTGTTAATAAGGATATAGAAGTTAAAAAAATTTCCTTTCTTGAACACCACACCAAAGAAGGATCAATTGAAATGACATGTATTGTACTCCACAATAATGATCTTAAGTTACCAAAGCATAAAGTGATTGGAGTATATAGGCCACAAAATGCTGATGTAATGCTGTTTATGGATAAACTTAGTAGTGTTGCTGGTCAGGCTGGTTCTAATGACCTTACTATGTTAGGTGACTTTAATGTAGATGCAAACTCAAATAGTATAGTAAGCTTGCAACTCAGTGATGTACTGACCTCATACAATCTTGTAAATATAGAGAACTCAGACACCAGAGTAACGGACACATGTGCCACTAGAATGTTATAGATAAAGTCAAATACAGTAATGTAGATTTTCTTTATTCTGAAAACTTCTGCCAGGTGATAGAATATAAAAATTCAGTTGTGCCTAAAATAACAAAAATTGTGCTACAGAAACGAATGCTGAATACCTCAAATATTAATGCTCTTAAAGACAAACTTGTGAATGAGAAATGGGATTCTGTGTACCAGGTAAAAGGGTCAGATGAGAAATGGAATGAATTCTACTCAACCCAACTGCATCATTATGAATATAGTTGTCCAGTCAGAGAAATCCAGAAGGTAGTTAAACACTGTCAACATGGAAGTAATCCTAGAGTAAAACTCCCAACAAATCTGATTAGGTTCAGGCAGCAAGTACATGATATAAACAAGCTTTATAAAGCTACTACGATGCAGGTTTTCAAGGAAAAATACAATAGGGCCAAGCAAACTTCTAAAACTGAGATTGTTAGCCTAAGGAAGCAGATATACAGCAAAACAATAGAAGAGTCTGACAACATTAGCAAAAATACCGAAAAGGTCCCAACAAGATGAACATGGAACCACTCAGCATAAGACATGACGGTAACATTATAAAAAACCCAGATACTATATGTAATATTTTTAATAACTACTACATTTCTGTCGAACAATCAACCCATATTATAGATTCACAGATAGAGACCCGATGCCATCTCACCCAGTGTACCGAATTTGAATTTGTGGAAGTGGATGAGCAGGAGGTTTGCAGGGCAATATACATGTTAAAGAAAAAATTCTCATCCAGACGGGATGGCATTTCCAGCACTATTACTAAAACGTGCTTAAAAGAAATCTCTAAACCTCTTATTCACCTGATTAATTGCAGAATTAGAGAAAACATGTATCCAACGGTTCTAAAAATGAGTGTAGTGAAACCAATGATAAAAAAGGGAAGTAAGGAAGATGTCTCCAACTATAGATCAATATCATTAATTCCCACTTTTAGTAAGTTATTTGAAAGCATTATTGTTTCCCAGCTAAGTGCCTTTTTCACAAAACATAAACTGCTTGTAGATTCGCAGCATGGCTTCAGAAAAGAGCTAAGTACAACCACAGCAGTTACACAGTTCATCCATGAAGTTTACTGTCTGTTGGACCAGAAGATGCAGATTGCAGGTATATTTTTGGACCCGACAAGAGCTTTTGATACAGTAAACCATAGGGTACTTCTTAAAAAGTTAAAATCTTATAGTATTGGGGATCAAGTTGTGAATCTTTGGACCACCGTAAGCAAAGCACTAAATTGTAATACAAACTAGATTATAAAATCATGGTACAACAAGCTACCAAACTCTCTAAGAATGCACACGGGAAATGTTTTTGAAACAAAATTAAAATCTTTTCTAATAGCAAAATGTTTATATTCTTTCAACGAATTTTAAGATAGTGATAGTAACATGAGGCATTAGCATATCAGTTGTAGTGTGATAAATGTAACAAATAGACATAAGAAGCAACAGCTACAGAATATAGTGTATTTTATAAGTGTAAATATAACCATAGGATTAAGTCTGACATTTGCAAAAGGCATCATTATGATGGTTCCACAGAAAGAAAATGTAAATAGATAGATAAATAAATAAAAAAAGGTATATCACTATTTGATTAAATAATAGTGAAATAAACTTTCATTATATTGTTCTGTTGCCTTGGACAGGTGTTCACCACAGTAATCCCCCCTCCCCCCCCCCCCCACCTCAAAAGCATTAAAAAGCGCAGTCGCATTAGATTCCAGTCAGCTGCTTATTGGATTACTAATTATCTTGTAGACAGTTGCCTCCTTTGATACCGTTCTGCTAGCTCAGAATCTGTGTCATTTTCTTGCACGGATTGCAATTTTCTTACCATCTGCCCCTCTGTTTATTTAAATTACTACTGCTCACCTGTGTATGACAACACCACTTATGACTGTGTTAGCTGAAGTGATAATGAAGGAATAGATATAGGCTTGCAGTTGTGAAACAACAATGGAATGTAGCAAAACAGTTTTCTTTGTATTTGGCGCACTTTATACAAAGGAGGTAATCACTCGAGGATTAATCAAATTGGTCAGTGGCCACGTTCCTCAGGGTCACTCAGTACAGAAAGGCGACAGACACAGTTTGGGATGGTCGACGGAAGTAGCGTCTGCATAGGCGTGAGTGGTACAGCTGCATTTGTTAAGTGTTTGAAATATTTCACATTCCGTGGGACTCGAAATTTTCTCACATTGTTCAGGCTCTGCTTATTCTGTACAGTGTTGAACTTAAGTGTCAAACAGCATTGTGGGTTGTTCATTTGAATTTCTTAAATAATCAGAATTTAGAAGAGTGAATCTCTGTGTCAATTAGTCAGTACAGTGGTAATGAAAGATCATTTATTTTATAGCTGTGAACACAGTCTGATGTTTCCACCTCATTTATTAAGTCATTTAATTTATAGTGAGATGCTACCCACTACTGGGGGCTGAAGCCATTTTATCAATTCAGCATAATAACTTGTGTTGATCACCAGACAATAGTTTAGTGAGAAATTAGTGCAACATCAAACCATTTTATCAAAATTTTATCATCAGTAGTTCAGTACATGATTCTATACTTCCAACTACATTCAACCTAGCAGATATGAGAGTTCTGGCAAGTTGCAAGTAACTACTTTACTGTTTTTTTCATAGAAATTTAATTTGTGCTGCAATTAAGAAGTAGTTTGTGCCTAGTCCAATATGAAGAAAGCACCAGCTTCACTGTTTTGTTTTATTTATTTATTTATTTATTAACTGTGCCTCAAGATGAAGTCTTATTATGTTCAATAAACCAGACCAGAAATTTTGGGGAAGAGTAATGTTTCTTGATCAATCTGTTTGTAAACAGCTTTCATACAACACTGAAATGTACTGTTTCTAGAGATTCAGGGAAACTAGAGAAGTAATGTTCTCTCCGGTTATTTTGATGTTCAGGCTTATTTGAAGCAGTGATCACTAAAATATTATTCTATTATTTGTCAACTGCTTTGTACACTTTGGATACATAAAGCTTGGACTACTTGTCTTGGACCTGCAATGTGTGCTGGAAGACAGTGAAAGAGAACAATACATATATTTCTCTAATAAATATGACGAGGTCCTCATATGCATGTGCCATATATTCTTACAGTTCACTACAATAATCTTCCAACAACATATACTTCATTTTTCTAGAACTCCACCAATATCAACATAATTCAAAATGTGTTTATGAATTGACAGTAGTGACTGATAGCTCAGAACAATGACTATATTTCAATATTCATTTGTTTTCCAAAGTCTGTAAAGGTATTGCTTTTTTTTGTTTCCTTCTTTTTCTTCTCCTTGGTTGACTCACACATGCAAAGTTGGCCAGCGTCACTGTCCAATCTCAAATGGCTCATGATACAAAAATAAATAATAAATTTGCATGGAACTCATGGTCTCCTATACAGGGTTAGTCAATAAGGACTTTACTACTTTGGAATAATACAGAAATTTATTGAGATATTTTACTGAATCTGTAGATGTGTCACTCTGTAACAGACAACCTCAAGTTTCACATAAAAGTGTCTCATTTCATTTCATTATCTTCCTGTAGATCATTTACGTGATGTAGGAATTGTCACAAGAAAAATATCATACAAGTACAAATACTACAAACATAATAATGGAATATCACTTTAAGGCATTTTAAAAGAACAAATTTAGACACATAAATTAAAATTTTTGGCAATAAATTTCTACGCATTCAAAGTACTCATCTATGTCATAGAAAGTTTTGCTTAAAAGGTAATTTTTTAAGCTCAGTCTTAAATTTCACTTCATCTATTAATTCCTTCATGTACACTGGAAGGGGATTCTATAGTTTTATTCCAAATAACTTACATGCTTTTGCGTTCGTTATGTCCATACCCTTTCTACATACAAATTCTTACGACTTCTCGTACAGGGTGTATACGACCCGGGACAACCGGGAGATATGGGAAAAACCCGGGAATTTTTTCATCCGGGAGAAAACCAGGAAAAACCTGGGAATTTTTTAGAATTCCGGGAATTTTTCGTTGTTTTTGTTTTCAGTTAAATTTTTGTAATTTTGACTGATAAGAACTGATACTCTAACGAAGAATATTACTGTATCCCGCTACTACAGATAATACTGCATCAATAAGACATGAACGAGAGAAAAAACGAAAATAAAACATAAATTGCAAAGGAAATGCACCATATACAGCAACAAAACACAGTGCTCATACAAGCGTCTACCACCAGCAAAATGAGTCAAAGGCTTTAGGAAGACCATGCGATGCTTCGTAACAACAAATTGCCTGCGACGAGCGTGCCGTCACAACTGTTTACATTATATTCTTTTTAGCAGTTACGAGCGGGATCAAGCGCATGCGCAGTTGAGTTGTACCTTCTCCCGCTTCTGGCTACAGAAATCTTGCTGTTGGCTGTGTAAGCAGTCGCAGCAAGCAGCTAGATGCTACTGGGAAAAATTTTACTGGAGCACCCAAGTTGCCAGATTAATGCAGTGCAGCAGGTCCAGATCTAGAAGGGGGAGGGGTGCGGGCAAGTTCATATTCTTGAGGGGGGAAAAAAATGTTGTTTCACAAAGCGACTAGCATCCAGCGCACTTAAGTCTATCGATTATTCGTATGACTTTGAAACGCATACATGTCGCTTTTTGAACACATTATAAGTTGATTTCTGAATGAATCATAAGTTGATTTGTGAATGTGTGCATAGTGTACATGATGACTCTGTCAGGGCAATCCTCGTCGCATTTAGAAACAAACTTTCGTACAGACAAAAGCGGCTATACGACCTGACCGCAGGAGAGCCGAATGTCTGAATGCCAACCGCTGTCTGATTGTCTGGTTGATTGGATTTGCGAATGATGAGCATTGTTATAATTATTAGCTAAATCCATACATTCAGACTACAGAAGTGAAAATAAACGAATAACAGGTAATAAAGATTACATATCCCTTTCTCGGTGTATCGAAGAAAATTAAATTTTGACGGAAATTTTTTGGTAAGATCGCTATACTAGTAAGGGCCAGTTGCACAGTGCCCAGCTAGCAGCCGCTTTAAGTTCTAATCTGGAAGAAGTGCGGAAAATACGTTTACGAACATGTAACAACGCCTAACCAGAGAATAATCACGGAATAACTAAACCGGTGATTCTAGCAGAGTTAGTGAAGTTAACCTGTGAATAAGCTTTGACATTGGCAGGAATAGTTACAGAATTAGTGATAACAAGCCTGTTTGTTAGAACGAGGAAGGAGAAGAAACGGGGACATTACACAAATTACGGAACAATATGACGATTCCAAGTTTGTATAAAAATTCCATACTACTACTTTTCGATCCTTTTTTAGAAACTCGGGCATATGAATGAAGTGTGAAACTATCCCCTAACGTAAAGCTTTTTGCTTGTAGTAGGCCTAATAGGCATTTGATATTGGTACTTTATGAATTAAATTCTGTCGTTACGAAAAAGACCGTTTGTGCCAAAACAGTCTCGTTCATTTAGTGTATGTTACAATTGTTGCCGTGACAAAATAGACGTAATTAGATCGGGAAACCACACCTGTCTTGGGCCCTATTTGTATTAACAGCTTTTTCAGTATTAGAGAGCAACATTTCGATTTTTCATGTAGCAAAACGTTTGACAAACTTTCGCAGAAAGGAAAGCACGCCATATAAAGCTGTAGCAAGATTAGAGAGAAAAAAGTTCTAGGGGCTAAGGATTGTATATTGTCTTGCTTGTCTCGTGTCTTTACTGGGTCTTTGTGTCCTATATTTAATTTTATGTCACACAAAGCAACAAGTTGTTAGCTGATAGGGAATAAAGAGTGCATATTTTCTGAAGAGTTCTTTTTTTTAATAAAAAAGAGGGACAGGATTTCAAACCGGCTGACTGTAAGCAGGAGAGGCACCGAAGGTCATTTTAATTTCCGCTGTCCTGAATATGGTTTGATGGCATCCATTACAAAATATACATGTTTCAATTCCACAGAGTGAAGTGCAGTGGCGTGCGATAGAAGAATTCTGTGTGAGGAGGCGAGGCACTGCACTTTGGCACACTTAGACCAAATAACGTTTTACATTTCCTCGAACACATATGTTTTCAGACTCTTCAGAAAGCTGAGCGCTACAAAATGAACATATTTTTGAAAATTCGTTTTTTTTGCAATTTTGTACGTCCTGTCTCAAACGCTTGGGGAGTGACGGGGTATTGCCCCGGTTCGGAAATATCATAAACCGGGGGCCGATGCGCAGAGCAGTCTGAGTTATAGTGAGTAAGTGGGTAGTCTCCACATGACCCGTGTTTACATTTAGTGATTTTGCTGTTTCCTCGTCGCTTACTGCTCTCACGTGCCGGCCGGTGTGGCCGAGCAGTTCTAGGCGCTACAGTCTGGAACCGCGCGACCGCTACGGTCGCAGGTTCGAATCCTGCCTCGGGCATGGATGTGTGTGATGTCCTTAGGTTAGTTAGGTTTAAGTAGTTCTAAGTTCTAGGGGACTGATGACGTCAGTAGTTAAGCCCCATAGTGGTCAGAACCATTTGAACAATTTTTTTGCTCTCACGTCAAATGAAAACAAAACAGATTTCTGGGACTGGGAGCTATCAAGTG
The DNA here is from genome assembly GCF_023898315.1 of Schistocerca nitens. Classification (NCBI taxonomy): domain Eukaryota; kingdom Metazoa; phylum Arthropoda; class Insecta; order Orthoptera; family Acrididae; genus Schistocerca; species Schistocerca nitens. The sequence goes on from NC_064624.1 coordinate 56,170,200, forward strand.
AATTAAAATACATTCACATAATTATGGAAGGCTAAAATGTGTTGGTAGTTGCAGATTTTATTTTATTTCCACCTTCCTGACAGTCAAGCAGTAATTGCCTTGCACAACAATGAAGTTATTTTTGTCAGTTTGCTAAGGAAATTTTCTTTTATTAATCTTTTCCGCTGATGCAGACAATATATTTGAAACGAAGTGTTTAATTCCACACAGTGTTTGCTGCATTTCAAGTGCACGTTTTCAACCTCTAGCACGTATGGCACTATGCCATAACAAACAACCAATCATGAGATAACACAGTATTGGTACTCCAAGAAAATTTACATCCCGAAAACCACATTGATAAGCTTAACATGTATTAAGCCTGTCCCATTTATATTTGTTAAAATGTTTTTCTTATCATGTGTATTGTGTGGCACATTCTGCACGACACATTTATGTTTAATGAGTACTAAACATGTGCAGTATAAAACATATTTACTCATTCAGAATGTTAAAAATGTTTGACTTATTTTGTAATTATATAATGTATGTAAAATGATGACATCAACTGCATGAAAACTGCTTAAAGATGGATCAATAAATCAATAAATATCAAATTTGTTATCTAGTCCAAAACTGTTTACAATAAATTCTTTATCTATTAGCCCTTGAACATTCAGATAGCAAATTTTAAGATCATAATTGTTGTTTACTTCGACTGAATATTGTGGTGAGGTGTTATGAAATTTGTTACACTACTTACCCCGTGGGCTTCTTCATCTTTCTGCCTTCCACTAAAAAATCATTTAGAGGGAGAGGAGGCGCTGTTTTCTGTCTACCCGTAACACTTGATGCTGCTTCTCCTGCCGCAATTCTCTTTTCTCCTTTTAGAGGTGCTGTAGTTATTGTTGCTGGTGAAACTTCTGCTGTTACTGCTACTGTTACTACCTTTTCCACTGCTGCTACTGATAATGCCACTGGTGACTGTGATGCTTTACATGTTTGCACAGATGTAATTTTTTCAACATAGAGTGTATCTGCAGATGTTTCTTCCTCATATGCTGTTGGTGCACTTTTCTTTTCTGTTGTCATTGGCAGAAAACCTGTTGCAGGTAGTGCTATTTTTACATAGGCATCCACTCCTGCTGTCTTTTTCACCTGGAGAATTTCTTTGGCCAGCACTTTCTTGCCAAGGCTGTTTCTGTGCAGTCCATGTTTACTAAAATGCTCTCTTACTGAACTCATTGCTTGAATGAAAGTTGTGTGCACAAAACCGCTCCAAATCTTCCTGAATTTCCTATTTGTTGCGATAATTTCTCTGTTTACACATAAGTCTTCTGTTAAGTCGTGTCTGTAGGGAATGTTTACAACAAATTCCTTTGCCTGTGAAATGTTTCCTAGCGATTCTTTCAGTGTTCTTAGAGCAAGGCTATAAGACATCGTTTCCTCCTCCGATTATGACAACTGAAGTCGCTTGTCATGGCATTTTCACAGTTGTTGTGTACATAGTCCCACGTAGTCAGCACGTACACAACTCTCCCACTAGAGCGCGCCCTGCTAAGCACAACAGTGTAGGCGCAGCGCTCGTCCGTCTCCGCTCTATGAGATGACGCTGCCATAAAGATGGACCAAATTCTGCTTCCGCCGATCCGATGTAATGCAGGCAATGAGATTGCTGCTAACGTAGAACCTTTTCTCCTCGCGAATCACACTCGCCCTGTGATACCTGAACGCGCGAGGTATTATAACGAGTGTACAGACCTCCGATTAGTCAGTCTGCATTTGTCTGTAAGCAAGTTTCAGTCTGCGCCTAATACGATTACCATATTCCTGTACATAGCCATGAAAAGAAATGTATAGACACTTTGTCAAGTATCAGAGATATGTGAGAATAAGATTAACGTACCAACACCAAAGGAACTTCAGATTGTCAATCGTAAACAGCATCCAGAATCAAGTTACGTAATATCTAAGATTTTTATTATTTTAATAAATGTGTGTGAAATTTAATCAAGTTCTGCTTAATGTTGGTCACCGTCAATCTGCTACTCTAAGTGTGCAAGTGGCATTTCTGTCGTCTGACCTAATGGCAGAAGATAAACATGCCACGATAAGACCACGAGACATATTGCTGACACTCGCCTACTTCGTTAGAGCGACAAGTCAAATAATCTGATGGTCTGTGTACCGAAGGTCTTACAGTACGCACACCACAACAGTTTTTCAGCACTTCCCGTAGAGGAGCACCAGGTTTCGAAATTCCAGTCACTTTATATTCGGACTGCATATCAGACATGATTGCAGCCAGTCCCTTACCATGACTCGTCAATAATCTGTATATTTCTTCCTTCTTCTTCACTGTTTACTTTTTTGTCTCGTATTCAGTTTTATTACAATTTGCTCTCACATGATTTTTTCATTTAATAGTATTTGATGGTAACGTGTTTCTGCTGGCACTTTTTTGTTCTACAGATCTTTCTCAGCAGTTACCTGTCTGCATTTAGAACATCGTATTTATTCATTAGTGGAACACGAAAAACATTGGTATTTAAGACAGGTCGAGAGATTTTCTTAGGCCTAATATATACACACTCTTGTTTGGCTGTTTGCGTATCTGTGGGAAGGTCCATATAGTCGATCAAACTTTTCAGCATTTCTGCATATTGTCTAGCTTTACTTAAGTCACTTTGCTATTCTTCCCTCACACTTATTTCGAGTCCAGTGTTGCACGTTTAAAATGCAGTTTCAAGACCGTTGCACTCAGTTCCACAGTCACATGTAGGTCTATGTTGACCGAGATTTGCTTCCACGAAATAACAAGAATGATACCATTTATGTGCCACTACACATATTTTAACCCCTTTTATCACTTTTTTGCACACAGCATACAATTCACTGATGGTAATTTACCAATATTCATGGAGCGATTTGCCACTACATCCATATGCGCCGCCATCTTGCAGTAGAAGGGGACAGTAGAGGGCTGTTTTTGTGTATTGTTTGTGGGAAGAAAATAAAATTTTGGTTACAAATTCCGAAATGGGTTGCTGTGCTGTACTGAGCCATTGTAACATTCCTTATTTTTTTTCTTCATTGTTAATTTCACACCTGATACAGGTGGGCCAGCAGCGGTATAGTACGCCACTCTTCGGCCACAGATAAAACTAATAAAAGAAAAGGAGACAATCACAGAAAAGAAATGGTGGACATACAAAAGTAGACATACAAAATTAAAACTACACCGAGCCGTTCACAGGTGCAGAGTCCAAAATAGAAATGTTCAGACACGTGGACACGCACAGAGATGACTGATGACACACGCGAATGGAATATGGTCATATAGGATCCGCGTGGGGGAGGGGAGATGAATGTGATAGGCAAGGTGTTCGAGGATTTGGACAGATTTGTAAAATGTAGGAGGGGCGGAGATACAAGCGGGATGAGCATAGCAGAGTATAGGGCGGATAAGGGATTTATAGGTGTGCAGGATGGTGGAGGGGTACAGACCCCACGTGCGGCCAGAAAGGAGCTTGAGGAGATGGAGTCGGGAACGTGCTTTGGCTTGGATTGTCTGGAGATGGGGGGTCCAGGAGAGGCGACAGTCGAGGGTGACACCAAGGTACCTAAGGATGGGGGTGAGGGAAGGAAGTGGTGGTTTTGCCTACAATGATCGCCTGGGTCTTGGAAGGAGCAACCTCAAGTAACCACTGGTTACACCAAGCAGTGAACCAATAAGATGGGATTGGATAAGGTGGTGGGAGTGTTGCAGGGTGGGGGCGAGGGCAAGGAAGGCGGTGTAATCGGCATCCTGGAGAAGGTGGATGGGGGGTGAAGGCGGCGGCATGTCCGCTGTATACAAAAGGTATAGAAGAGGGGAGAGGACGGAACCTTGGGGCACACCGGCGGAAGGGTAGAAGGTGTAGGAATCCGTGTTATGGATGGTGACATAGGAATGACGTTGGGAAAGAAAGGACCTGATCAGACGGACATAGTTGATATGAAGGGTTAAGATTTGGAGCTTGAAGAGGAGACCGGAATGCCACACACGGTCGTAGGTGCTTTCTAGGTCGAGGGAGAGGAAGATGACAGAGCGACGGGAGTTGAGCTGTTCGGAGAGGAGATGAGTGAGGAGCAGGAGAAGGTCATCGGTAGTGAAGGATGGTCGAAAGCCACACCGGTTAGAGGGAAGGAGGCGGTGCTGGCGGAGATGCTGGTGGATGGTTCGGGTAAGGATGGACTCCAGGACCTTGCTGAAGACTGAGGTAACGCTGATGGGACGGTAGGAGGAGACAGCGGATGGCGGTTTGTCGGGTTTGAGGAACATCAGGATACGGGAGGTTTTCCACAGGCCGGGGTAGCAGCCGGTGGACAAGACCACATTATAGAGTCTGGCCACGGTGGAGAGGAAGGAGGCGGGTGCTTCACGAAGGTGGCGATAGGAAACACCATCGTGACCGGGAGCGGTGTTGCGTTTCGTGCGGAGTGTAGTGATGATATCCTGAGTAGTGATGGGGGCATTGAGTTCGTTGGGTGTAATGTTGTCCAAGTACTGGAAGCCAGAGGCGAGGGGAGGGACAGAGGTGTCAGTTCGATCGCAGACATCTGGGAAGAGAGAGTAATCGAACTGGGTTCGTCAGGGAGGGTAAAGATATCGGACAGGTAGGAGGCAAAGTGATTGGCCTTATTAAGGTTGTGAGGTAAGGGTTGGTTATCATGATGGTGAGGGTAGTAGGGGGGGCGGGATGCGGTTTCGATCCAGTATGGTGGCAGAAGCAGACCAGTACTTGGGCGAGTTGATAGGAAGTGTAACATTAAGACAGATGCACGTCTGTCGCCAGTCCTGGCGTTTCTTAGCCGCGAGCAAGTTTCGGACGTGTCTTTGTAGCTGCCAGTGGCATCATAGTGTGTCTGGGTCACACGTGTGAAGGAAGGCACGGTAGAGACTGCAGGATTCATGGAGGAGGAGGACGGCCTGTGAGGGTAAAGTGAGACGGTGCGGGTGGATAGCGACGGAAAGGGCGTGGGCCTCCACGGCCTCAGACAACGTCTGCTGGAGAAAGGAGGTGGCACGGGTAACATCATTAGGATGGTGGGAGGTGTAGGGGTTGCTATCAACCTGGGTAGAGAGGGTATCCAAGTAGGCATCCCAGTCAACACGGGAATAATCACGGACGTATTTCGAGGGAGGGTCGATGCAAGGATCGGGACGGGGGCGGCGACCGTCTGAAACGGTGAGGAGGACAGGGAGATGGTCACTACCAATATGGTCAAGGACATCCCCCGCATTGTGGCCAAGGAGGTTGGGTGATCAGAGGACGACATCCGGAGTGGTACGGGATTCAGGCCGGGTGTGCTGGGGAATGGGAACGAGGTCACCTCGGAGGGAGGAGAGGAACCGTTGCCACCGCCGTAACTGGGCGGCGGACCGACTATGGATGTTGAGGTTGGCGGAAATCACGTAGGGGGAGAAGGTGCGGTCGATATGGGAAGGGAATAGAGGTGTTAGGGCGGACATAGATGGTGGCGCAGGTATCGGTGAGGCCGGGAAAGAAGTGACTAAGGATCAGGTGTTCTGTGGGGTCGGGAAGGAGGGGTTGGAGCTGAACAGGGATCTGGCGGTGGTGGCCGACGGCTACTCCGCCACGTGCTATCGGGAGGGGATTATCAGAGCGGTGGAGGAGGTAGGGCGAAGTGTGGAAGGTATGCTGGGGCTGTAGAAATGTTTTGTTTAAGAGGAAGAGGGTGTGCATGAGGAGGTTCTTGGGTAGGAAGCGAATGCTGTTAAACAAGAGTGGGCAAAAGGGTGCCTCTCGGCACTCCGATGTCGGGTGTGCATTGTAATGCCGGCACATCTGAAATGGGAGGTTTGGTTTGTTTGGGGAAGGAGAGCAGACAGCGAGGTCATCGGTCTCATTGGATTAGGGAAGGACGGGGAAGGAAGTCGGCCGTGCCCTTTCAAAGGAACCATCCCGGCATTTGCCTGGAGCAATTTAGGGAAATCACAGAAAACCTAAATCAGGATGGCTGGACTTGGGATTGAACAGTCGTCCTCCCGAATGCGAGTCGAGTGTGCTAGCCACTGCGCCACCTTGCTCGGTGGAATGGGAGGGGTCGACCTTGTACCAGCGATGGAACAGAAGGGCACCCTCCTTCAGGAGAAGGTCGACAGAGAGGGCGTGCTCAGAAAATTCCAGTATAAGGTGGTTGGGGCCGACAGGACTGAAAATCCGGTGCACCGCACAGACGTCTCGGTAGGGATGCGCCTCAAGCTCCCCCAGCACCTCCTCCTCCGTGATCGTCAGACTAGGCCTAGTGATCACGGTGGTGAGGGTCGGCAGGCGATGTGAGGCTCAGGGTTGGCGGGAGGGGGAAGGGAAGGAGCAGGGGAGAGGGAGGCGTTGGGGCCAAAGTGGGTGATGGGGATTTGGGAGAGGATGTCTGAGTGAAGGTTGGAGCTAAAGGAAGTAATGAGAATAGAGTCCTGACAGGGACTGAGAGTGGAGATGGGAGCTCCGGGATGGTGTCGGCAGAGAAGCAGCGTGAGGTTCCGGGCCTCGAGGAGTGAGGGATCAGGACGGGTTAGGAGGTATTTGTAGGAGGGGGAGGAGGAGGAGGAGGAGGGGGAGGAGGAGGAGGAGGTAGCCGAAGTGGCAGAAGGGACAGGCGGAGAGACATCCATGGCTTCCGGGAGGGGGTGGAGGAGGAGGACGGGGCTGAGACTTTTTAGGAGTGGAGGACGCAGGGGTGCCGCTGGGGTGCTTAACAGCGACAGGAGGGTGAGAGGAGATGTGTGGGACAGGAGCAACTGGTAGATGGCGGGAGGTGGCAGGTCCCGGCACGAAAGCTGGTGTCAGTGCCTAAGATGGGGATGGTGACGGTGAAGGTGATGGCAATGGTGTATATGATGACGATGGCGACGGCGAGAGCAGGGCGTGGGTCGTGGCCCACCGGGCACCCACCCTGGCCGGGGCTGCTGAGACGGAGGGAACAGGGTAATGGAGTGGAGGGAAGGGATCAGAGGAGGAGGAGAGGGAGGAAAGAGCAGGGGATGGGGCTACAAAGAGCGAAGGAGAAGGGGGGTTGAGAAGCAGGGGGATGGAATTAGGGGGGGGGGGGTGCAATTGGGCACACCACGTAATTGTGGAGGTGGCGATGGAGGCAGAGGTATAGACTATGGTGGCGGTGGTGGTAGTGGTAGTGAGGGTTATAATGATTACAATGGGAAAAGAAGGAAAAGAACAGGACAGGACCGGACAAAACTACAGAAGAAAACGATTAACTCACAAAGACGGATGAAGACGGACGAAATGCTGACTGGGGCCAAAGCCCCACTCCGCTGTCGCTGATGGGGGGCACCGCAGAGGCTGCTGGGCTGAATTGCTGGCTGGCTGTCCCATGCATCTAACTCCAACTCCCATTTTGCATTCGGAGTCTCTTAATTCCCATCATGTGGCCATAATCACTTTGTAATTCGTTTCAAATAAATCACTTGAGAACAAATGACAGTTCTGCCAATCCACAGCCCTCTTATGCCTTGTATACAAAATACTACCACCATCTGTATATGTACATATCACTGTCCCTTGACTTATGTCACTTCAGTGTAACGAAACTGCAAGAGCTTAATTCAATTACTGTGTGCATGATTAACCTCATGAAGTTAACAATAGACTCCTACATCTCCATACTTCACATAAAATATTAGGGAGAGGCTCTCCATAGAAGTAGTAAGAACACAAGCAGCTCAGTTCTGAAGGTGAAAGTAGATGGAGCAAAAGTGTATAATCAATTTGTACAGAAACCAGACTGCAATTATAACAGTTGAATGACGTGAAAGGGAATCAGTAGCTGAGGAGTGAGGACATAATGTTACAGTCTCTCCCTGATGTTATTCTGTCTGCATATGAAGCAAGCAGTAAAAGAAACTGAGCAGAAATTTGCAGAGGGAATTAAGGTTTAGAGAGAAGAATTAATAACTTTGCATTTTGCTGATGCATTTATTATTCTGTCAGAAACAGTAAAGGACACAAAAGAGCAGTTGACTGGAATGGGCAGTTTCTTTAAAAGTGGTTTCAGATGAATACAACAAAAGAAGGACAAGGGTAATTAAATGTGCTTGAAATAATCAGGCAATGCTTAGATAAATAGATTACAAAATGAGACACTAAGACAGCAGGCAAGATTTGTTGTCAGCAGCAAAATAACTGATGCTAATCACAGTAGAGAGGAGTATTTTTTGGGGGGTGGTGGTCATTCAATTAAAAATTTAATAGATCAGACAGGCACAAAACAATTGATTTGTTTTTTTCATTCACATTAAATGATCCATAAACAAGTTAATAGCTCAAATTTCTGAACAATTCCTAGATAAATATTTATTTAATTTACAGCAGTGTTACTGCACTATCAGTCTGACATAGCACACAGCAGAAAAGCAAATACCTCACATAATTCATAGAAACAAAGATAAGCTTATTAAGTAAAGTTAAGTCATCAAGATCGTCGATGAAAAATCCCTAGTTAAGTGATTCTGAACTGGTGCCTTCACTTTTTTATGTGGTTGGAGATATTTACTTTGATATGATTGTACAGGGACTTGGTGATCACTCTCACTTTGATAGGTCTATTCCACTCCAACTGACTCCTCCTGCTAAAATTTGCTATTTCCTTTTTTTTTCCTATGTGAAAGGCATTTATTTACCTTATACAAGTTTTGAAAGAAAGATACTATCCTTGAGTCTATTACATTCTGTTCTGAAATAGTCCAGACACAGCTATTTTGCACTTAAGATTTTCCTTGTATGGCTAAATATGGATCTGAGGAGGGAGACAATGGAAGCTAATTAGCTCAAACCTGTCCTCAGATGATCTATCTTCAAACACATGGAAGTCTTGACACAAATACAGATTTAGCAATGTTATGAAATTGTTCATCATTTACATGCTTTACAAGAGTTGAGGCCTCATATAGCTTGTGAATTTTCCTAACCTATTTTTCACCAACTTCGTTACCATTGAAAATCTTTTTCACTTGACTTTCTGTCATAATCAAGAATGAATAATATTAAGATAGCATTTTGCTACCTGAAAATTTCCACTGTGTGTTTGTGTGTGTATATATATATATATATATATATATATATATATATATATATATATATATATATATATATATATATATATATATAAACTCTTTGTCTTTAAATATGTCTGCTTGTGTCTGTATGTGTGGATGGATATGTGTGTGTGTGTGTGTGTGTGCGAGTGTATACCTGTCCTTTTTTCCCCTTAAGGTAAGTCTTTCCGCTCCCGGGATTGGAATGACTCCTTACCCTCTCCCTTAAAACCCCCATCCTTTCATCTTTTCCTCTCCTTCCCTCTTTCCTGATGAGGCAACCGTTGGTTGCGAAAGCTAGAATTTTGTGTGTATGTTTGTGTGTCTATCGACCTGCCAGCGCGTTCGTTCGGTAAGTCACCTCATCTTTGTTTTTTTATATATATATGATGATGTGACTTACCAAATGAAAGAGCTGGCAGTTCGACAGACACACAAACGAACACAAACGAACACAAACATACACACAAAATTCAAGCTTTCGCAACAAACTGTTGCCTCATCAGGAAAGAGGGAAGGAGAGGGTAAGGAGTCATTCCAATCCCGGGAGCGGAAAGACTTACCTTAGGGGGAAAAAAGGACGGGTATACACTCGCACACAGACACATATCCATCCACACTTATACAGACACAAGCAGACATATTTAAAGACAAAGAGTTTGGGCAGAGATGTCAGTCGAGGCAGAAGTGCAGAGGCAAAGATTTTGTTGAATGACAGGTGAGGTATGAGTGGCGGCAACTTGAAATTAGCGGAGATTGAGGCCTGGTGGATAACGAGAAGAGAGGATATATTGAAGAGCAAGTTCCCATCTCCGGAGTTCGGATAGGTTGGCGTTAGTGGGAAGTATCCAGATAACCCGGACGGTGTAACACTGCGCCAAGATGTGCTGGCCGTGCACCAAGGCATGTTTAGCCACAGGGTGATCCTCATTACCTACAAACACTGTCTGCCTGTGTCCATTCATGCGAATGGACAGTTTGTTGCTGGTCATTCCCACATAGAATGCATCACAGTGTAGGCAGGTCAGTTGGTAGATCACGTGGGTGCTTTCACACGTGGCTCTGCCTTTGATCGTGTACACCTTCTGGGTTACAGGACTGGAGTAGGTGGTGGTGGGAGGGTGCATGGGACAGGTTTTACACCGGGGGCGGTTACAAGGGTAGGAGCCAGAGGGTAGGGAAGCTGGTTTGGGGATTTCATAGGGATGAACTAAGAGGTTACGAAGGTTAGGTGGACGCGGAAAGACACTCTTGGTGGAGTGGGGAGGATTTCATGAAGGATGGATCTCATTTCAGGGCAGGATTTGAGGAAGTCGTATTACTGCATGAGAGCCACATTCAGAATCTGATCCAGTCCCGGAAAGCATCCTGTCACAAGTGGGGCACTTCTGTGGTTCTTCTGAGGGAGGTTCTGGGTTTGAGAGGATGAGGAAGTGGCTCTGGTTATTTGCTTCTGTACCAGGTCAGGAGGGTAGTTGCGGGATGTGAAAGCTGTTGTCAGGTTGTTGGTGTAATGCTTCAGGGATTCCGGACTGGAGCAGATTCGTTTGCCACGAAGACCTAGGCTGTAGGGAAGGGACCGTTTGATGTGGAATGGGTGGCAGCTGCTGTAATGGAGGTACTGTTGTTTGTTGGTGGGTTTGATGTGGACGGACGTGTGAAGCTGGCCATTGGACAGGTGGAGGTCAACATCAAGGAAAGTGGCATGGGATTTGGAGTAGGACCAGGTGAATCTGATGGAACCAAAGGAGTTGAGGTTGGAGAGGAAATTCTGGAGTTCTTCTTCACTGTGAGTCCAGATCATGAAGATGTCATCAATAAATCTGTACCAAACTTTGGGTTGGCAGACCTGGGTAACCAAGAAGGCTTCCTCTAAGCGACCCATGAATAGGTTGGTGTACGAAGGGGCCATCCTGGTACCCATGGCTGTTCCCTTTAATTGTTGGTATGTCTGGTCTTCAAAAGTGAAGAAGTTGTGGGTCAGGATGAAGCTGGCTAAGGTAATGAGGAAAGAGGTTTTAGGTAGGGTGGCAGGTGATCGGCGTGAAAGGAAGTGCTCCATCGCAGCGAGGCCCTGGACGTGCGGGATATTTATGTATAAGGAAGTGGCATCAATGGTTACAAGGATGGTTTCTGGGGGTAGCGGATTGGGTAAGGATTCCAGGCGTTCGAGAAAGTGGTTGGTGTCTTTGATGAAGGATGGGAGACTGCATGTAATGGGTTGAAGGTGTTGATCTACGTAGGCAGAGATACGTTCTGTGGGGGCTTGGTAACCAGCTACAATGGGGCGGCCGGGATGATTGGGTTTGTGAATTTTAGGAAGAAGGTAGAAGGTAGGGGTGTGGGGTGTCGGTGGGGTCAGGAGGTTGATGGAGTCGGGTGAAAGGTTTTGTAGGGGGCCTAAGGTTCTGAGGATTCCTTGAAGCTCCGCCTGGACATCAGGAATGGGATTACCTTGGCAAACTTTGTATGTGGTGTTGTCTGAAAGCTGACGCAGTCCCTCAGCCACATACTCCCGACGATCAAGTACCACAGTCGTGGAACCCTTGTCCGCCGGAAGAATGACGATGGACCGGTCAGATCACGGATAGCCTGGGCTTCAGCAGTGGTGATGTTGGGAGTAGGATTAAGGTTTTTTAAGAAGGATTGAGAGGCAAGGCTGGAAGTCAGAAATTCCTGGAAGGTTTGGAGAGGGTGATTTTGAGGAAGAGGAGGTGGGTCCCGCTGTGACAGAGGATGGAACTGTTCCAGGCAGGGTTCAATTTGGATAGTGTCTTGGGGAATGGATCATTAGGGGTAGGATTAGGATCATTTTTCTTCGTGGCAAAGTGATACTTCCAGCAGAGAGTACGGGTGTAGGACAGTAAATCTTTGACGAGGGCTGTTTGGTTGAATCTGGGAGTGGGGCTGAAGGTGAGGCCTTTGGATAGGACAGAGGTTTCGGATTGGGAGAGAGGTTTGGAGGAAAGGTTAACTACTGAATTAGGGTGTTGTGGTACCAGATTGTGTTGATTGGGATTTTGATGTTTTAGAGGGAGTAGAGCTGGAAGTGGGAGATTGAGTAGATGGGAGAGACTGGGTTTGTGTGCAATGAGTCGTGGTTGAGGTTTGCTGGAAAGGTTGTGAAGGGTGAGTGAGTTGCCTTTCCGGAGGTGGGAAACCAGGAGATTGGATAGTTTTTTGAGGTGAAGGGTGGCATGCTGCCCTAATTTGCGGTTGGCCTGTAGGAGGATGCTCTGAATAGCCGGTGTGGATGTGGGAGAGGAAAGATTGAGGACTTTTATTAAGGATAGGAGTTGACGGGTGTGTTCATTGGCTGAGTTGATGTGTAGGTGAAGGATTAGGTGGGTGAGGGCAATGGATTGTTCAGTTTGGAACTGGTATAGGGACTGATGGAAAGAAGGGTTGCAGCCAGAGATGGGAACTTTAAGTGTGAGGCCTTTGGGGATTATGCCAAATGTCAGACAAGCCTGGGAAAATAAAACATGCGATCGTAATCTGGCTAGGGTGAAGGCATGTTTGCGGTTGGAATGTAAATAAAACTTAATGGGGTCGTTGTGGGGGTGTTGTGAGGGTGACATGGTATTGAAGATGGAAAGTTTAACATGAGGTTGAAATGAAAATGAAAGCTAAAAATATATGGGGAGAGATAAAGGTGAACTAGAAAGCAACTGGAGATCTGGTATGAGAAAAGGCGAAAAAGTGTTGGTTAAGTTGATCCTGTGGTGAACTTGGGTTGGTAGACAGCGATGTGCATAAAGGTTAGGTGGTTGTGTTGCCGTTAAAACACGTTGAAGGACGGAGAAATTCGGGAAAATTTCGAAAAAACGTATTAAAAGGAGTGGTGGTGTTGTGAAAGATTACGAAAATGAGGCTAAAAATTGTCTGTCGAATATATATATATATATATATATATATATATATATATATATATATATATATATATATATATATATATATATATATATATATATAGAGGGAAACATTCCACATGGGAAAAATATATCTAAAAACAAAGATTATGTGACTTACCAAACGAAAGTGCTGGCACGTCGATAGACACACAAACATACACACAAAATTCAAGCTTTCGCACAAACTGTTGCCTCATCAAGAAAGAGGGAAGGAGAGGGAAGGACGAAAGGATGTGGGTTTTAAGGGAGAGGGTAAGGAGTCATTCCAATCCCGGGAGCGGAAAGACTTACCTTAGGGGGAAAAAATGACGGGTATACACTCACACATACACACATATCCATCCACACATATACAGACACAAGCAGACATATTTCGGGAAAAACGGAAATGGAAATAAAGCGAAAGTTATCAGAACTAGACGAAATGGTTGTTTAATAGGTGAAAGGAACAGTTTGTGGACTAGAAACGTTGGATTTTTTAGCAGCGGTAGTGTTGAAAGCGGAAAAAATTTTTTTGGCTATGGTTTGGAAGTGTGTGACGTATTATTGAGTATATATAGGCGGGATAAAATTGTATAGTAGATTACGGTAAAAAGGAGAAGGTGAATACAAAGTGAAACTACTGGCAAAAACAAAAAGAGAAAATAAGACGACAGAAGAGATTTCGAAATGCAACAGTGACAATAACAAACGTAATTGTTGGGTTCAAATTAATGATATGAATTAATAGAGGGAAACATTCCACATGGGAAAAATATATTTAAAAACAAAGATGATGTGACTTTCCAAACGAAAGCACTGGCACGTCGATAGACACACAAACAAACACAAACATACACACAAAATTCAAGCTTTCGCAACAAACTGTTGCCTCATCAGGAAAGAGGGAAGGAGAGGGAAGGACGAAAGGATGTGGGTTTTAAGGGAGAGGGTAAGGAGTCATTCCAATCCCGGGAGCGGAAAGACTTACCTTAGGGGGAAAAAAGGACGGGTATACACTCGCACACACACACATATCCATCCACACATATACAGACACAAGCAGACATATATATATATATATATATATATATATATATATATATATATATATATGTGTGTGTGTGTGTATGGTTACGATATCCTGAATCACACACACACAGATATATATATATATATATATATATATATATATATATATATATATATATATATATATATATATATATATATATATATATATATAAAAAGAAAGATGATGAGACTTACCAAACAAAAGCGCTGGCAGGTCGATAGGCACACAAACAAACACAAATATACACACAAAATTCAAGCTTTCGCAACAAACTGTTGCCTCATCAGGAAAGAGGGAAGGAGAGGGAAAGACGAAAGGATGTGGGTTTTAAGGGAGAGGGTAAGGAGTCATTCCAATCCCGGGAGCGGAAAGACTTACCTTAGGGGGAAAAAAGGACAGGTATACACTCGCACACACACACATATCCATCCACACATACAGACACAAGCAGACATATTTAAAGACAAAGAGTTTGGGCAGAGACGTCAGTCGAGGTGGAAGAGTAGAGGCAAAGAAGTTGTTGAGAGACAGGTGAGATATGAGTGGCGGCAACTTGAAATTAGCGGAGATTGAGGCCTGGCGGATAACGAGAAGAGAGGATATACTGAAGCGCAAGTTCCCATCTCCGGAGTTCGGATAGGTTGGTGTTGGTGGGAAGTATCCAGATAACCCGGACGGTGTAACACTGTGCCAAGATGTGCTGGCTGTGCACCAAGGCATGTTTAGCCACAGGGTGATCCTCATTACCAACAAACACTGTCTGCCTGTGTCCATTCATGCGAATGGACAGTTTGTTGCTGGTCATTCCCACATAGAATGCATCACAGTGTAGGCAGGTCAGTTGGTAAATCACGTGGGTGCTTTCACACATGGCTCTGCCTTTGATCGTGTACACCTTCCGGGTTACAGGACTGGAGTAGGTGGTGGTGGGAGGGTGCATGGGACAGGTTTTGCACCGGGGGCGGTTACAAGGATAGGAGCCAGAGGGTAGGGAAGGTGGTTTGGGGATTTCATAGGGATGAACTAACAGGTTACGAAGGTTAGGTGGACTGCGGAAAGACACTCTTGGCGGAGTGGGGAGGATTTCATGAAGGATGGATCTCATTTCAGGGCAGGATTTGAGGAAGTCGTATCCCTGCTGGAGAGCCACATTCAGAGTCTGGTCCAGTCCCGGAAAGTATCCCGTCACAAGTGGGGCACTTTTGTGGTTCTTCTGTGGGGGATTCTGGGTTTGAGGGGATGAGGAAGTGGCTCTGGTTATTTGCTTCTGTACCAGGCCGGGAGGGTAGTTGCGGGATGCGAAAGCTGTTGTCAGGTTGTTGGTGTAATGTTTCAGGGATTCCGGACTGGAGCAGATTCGTTTGCCACGAAGACCTAGGCTGTAGGGAAGGGACCGTTTGATGTGGAATGGGTGGCAGCTGTCATAATGGAGGTACTGTTGCTTGTTGGTGGGTTTGATGTGGACGGACGTGTGAAGTTGGCCATTGGACAGGTGGAGGTCAACGTCAAGGAAAGTGGCATGGGATTTGGAGTAGGACCAGGTGAATCTGATGGAACCAAAGGAGTTGAGGTTGGAGAGGAAATTCTGGAGTTCTTCTTCACTGTGAGTCCAGATCATGAAGATGTCATCAATAAATCTGTACCAAACTTTGGGTTGGCAGACCTGGGTAACCAAGAAGGCTTCCTCTAAGCGACCCATGAATAGGTTGGCGTACGAGGGGGCCATCCTGGTACCCATGGCTGTTCCCTTTAATTGTTGGTATGTCTGGCCTTCAAAAGTGAAGAAGTTGTGGGTCAGGATGAAGCTGGCTAAGGTAATGAGGAAAGAGGTTTTAGGTAGGGTGGCAGGTGATCGGCGTGAAAGGAAATGCTCCATCGCAGCGAGGCCCTGGACGTGCGGAATATTTGTGTATAAGGAAGTGGCATCAATGGTTACAAGGATGGTTTCCGGGGGTAACAGATTGGGTAAGGATTCCAGGCGTTCAAGGAAGTGGTTGGTGTCTTTGATGAAGGATGGGAGACTTACGTAGATCAGCACCTTCAACCCATTACATGCAGTCTCCTGTATGGGTCAAACAAACACGTGACCATTCGTGTTAGCCTTCTCTAGAGGCGTTCAACATCCCCTTCTAGTTACATTTGGTAAGGGCCCCACACACTTATTAGCACGGCACTAACAGAAACAAATCAAAGTTTATGAAATGCAACCAATAGCATGTTTTTCAAAAGGACAGTATTTTTTCAAACTCTTTTACAAATAGTGAAGCAGTCTGCACAATGTCTGTGGGTTAGTAAAGCTATTAATTTGATATGACTATTACGATTTTATGCCATAAAATATGTGTTGTAAAGTGTGTAAAATACTGTTAGTATTTCTATGAAATATAACTAAAATAAGAAAAAGTTTTAATTTACTATTGTTCCTCGTGATGTCAAATATGTTGCAGCCAAAGAAGAAATAGGACCCGACACATATGACTGAGTAAGTTCTTTTCCCACTAAATTTTTAATGAAACAAGACTCGTACCTATTTTTCATTGGCTAATAACCCAAATGACCTCAGGAGTCACTCCTAGTTATACGTGGCTGGCGACCACGGGGCCCCGAGCTGAGTCCTAGCATTGCTTCCACTTACTTATGCCAGGCTCCTCACATTTATCTTTCTCATCTGGCCACCCTCGGCCAGCTCTTGTTCTTTTATGACCCTGACGCTATTAGGTTTCGAGGGCTAGGGGTCTTTCATTCTCCAACCTATACTTCTCATGCAGCATCTGACCCGGAGCAGGTGGCTGCAAAAGGCGTTTGTATCCCATGTTAGGTGAGGCCTCCAGAACTGCAGAAGGCAACGGATTACCACTGCAGATTATCTTCCCTGCATAATGCAGTCTCCATTTTATGAACAAAAATGGCTTCCTTTCATGTTAAAAAAGTGTCCGGAAGTAAAATAGTCCCCCATTCGGATCTCCGGGGGGGACAGCTTGAAAGGAGGCAAAAAATCAAAACGAGAATTGGTACCTGGAATGTTAGAACTCTGCTACAAGCAGGAAAACTAGAAAACCTTAAAAGAGAGATGGAAAAGAATCATATGGACCTCGTAGGAGTTGCTGAGGTAAGATGGATTGGACATGGAGAGTTGCAGTCAGATGAATATTATTGTATTACTCAGGAGGAGAAGTAAAAGGAATGAATGGAGTAGGGATGATTATGACAAAGGAATTGGCTAAATGTGTGGAATATGTAGACTATGCAAATGACCGGGTTATTGGTGTAAGGCTGAAAGGAGCACAAAAAGGTTTACTGATTGTCCAGATGTATATGCCAACTTCAGGACATGATGACCAAATTGTAGAGGAAACGTACAATGTAATAGAGAGAATAATGGACGAAAATAAAAATGCTGCAAAATAGTAATGGGAGACTGGAACGCCATTGTGGGAGAAGGGAAAGAGGGAAACACAGTAGGCAGTCATGGTCTTGGAAAGAGAAATGACACAGGTGAATTGTTCATTGACTTCTGCAGGGAAATGCAGCTGATAGCGGCAAACACATGGTTCAAGAACCACAAGAGGAGGCTCTACACTTGGAAATCACCAGGGAATAATACAGAAACCAAATCAATTTTATACTGGTGGAAGAAATATATAAGAATGGAATCAAGAAGGTGCACACATTACCAGGTGCAGATACTAATAGTGACCACAACTTACTTATGGCAAAAATAGAAATAAGAATGAAAAAACTGAAGAAGGCGACCGTGGTGAAGAAGTGGAATTTAGAGAAGATAAGATCCAACAAAGAACAAATTACAGAAATGCTGTCTCGGGAGTTTCTAAACATGTCACGAGACAAAGAACCAACTGATAATGCCAACGAGTACTGGAATATGCTGAAAGAAGGAATCATTAAAGCAGGACAGCAAAATATAGGATATGTAAAAGGGAAAAGGTAAAAAAAAAACATGGGACACACAAGAGATGATTTCCAAGATGGAGGAGAGAAGAAAATTGAAAAAAAAAAAGAACATTGAAAATGCAAGAAAGATATGCCGAAGGTTAAATAATAAACTGCGAAGCGAAACAGAGTGGGCTAGGAAAAAATGGCTAAAAGAGGAATGTGATGTAATTGAAGAACTGGACAGGAAGGGAAGATACGACTTACTATACAACAGAGTGAAGACTATGACATGGGAACAAAACCGAGCTGGAAGTGCTACTATGGAAATTTTGAGTAAAGACGAAGAGGTAGTGTACAAAGATCGTGACGATGTCCTCCAGAGATGGGAAGAATATCTAAAAGAGCTATATGACACAAATAGGAAAGCAGAAACTCTGAAACTTGAATCACACAACAGTGTAAGTGGTGACGAGAAAGGACCAACCGCCATACTAGAAGAAGTAAAGTCTGCCATAGCTGCAATGAAAAATGGCAAAGCGGTAGGTACATATACAATACCAGGAGAAATATTAAAATGCTTGAACCAAGATGGAATAAGAGAAATATTGAGGTTATGTAAGAAAATATATGACAGTGGTGAATGGCCTGAGGACTTTCTGACAACAGTAATGATTCCATTACCGAAAAAACAAGGAACCAAGAAATGCAGCGAACACACGACAATCAGCCTCATTTCACATCCAGCCAAAGTGATGTTAAGAATAATTAATAAAATACTTGAAAAAGTAATGGAGGAGAATCTTGGTGAGGAGCAGTTTGGCTTTAGACGGAATACGGGCACCAGAGACGCAATAGGGCTCCTAAGAATCTTGGGAGAAAGGTTTATTGAAAAAGGAAGAGACCTTATATATGTGCTTCATCGATCTAGAAAAGGCATTTGACAATGTGGTTTGGGACAAGCTGGCGACTATAATGAGGGAAAAGAGAGTGGATTGGAAAACCAGAAGACATAAACTCATTATATCTTAATCAAAAAGTTTCAGTTAGAGTGAGAGGAGCACGTACAAACTGGATCAGACTAGGAAAAGGAGTCAGACAAGGATGATGTCTATCACCTACTATTTTCAACCTCTACTTGGAAAATATGATTGACCAATGCTCATTAGATGCAAAGGAGTAGAAATTGGAGGAAGAAGAGTAGGGTGTTTGAGGTCTGCTGATGACACGGTCCTTCTAGCCACAGGGGAAAAAGAATTACAGGATTTGGTGGACACCATTGCAACTAATGGAAAAAAATATGGAATGAAAATCAACACAAATAAAACAAAAAAATTGGCACTAGGAGGAAATAAGGAAATAAAAATTATGCTGAATGGAGAAATACTATAACAGGTGCAAAATTTTAAGTATCTTGGAAGCAGGATAGACACTGACTGGAAGTGCACCACAGAAATTATAACAAGGATGGCAATGGCAAAAGAGGCGTTTTATAAGAAAAGGAGAATTTTCTGCAGCGGTCTGGACAGAGAACTCAGAAAGAGACTCATAAAATGTCTTGTATGGAGTGTTCTTCTATATGGCACTGAAACGTGGACTATGGGGAAATAAAAAAAAGAGAAAGGCTAGAGGCTTTTGAGATCTGGACATGCTGGAGGATGGAAAGAATAAGTTGGATGGACGGAGTAAAAAATGAAGAGTGGGAGAGAAAAGACAGTTACTAGATGTAATAAAGAGAAGAAAAAGAAATTGGGTTGGGCATATATTAAGAATGCATGACGGACTGATAAAAACAGTGTTAGAAGGTTATGTAGAAGGGAAAAGGAAGTGAGGAAGGAAGAGATTCCAGATACTGGATGACATGATGGACGGTACAACATACAGTAGCCTAAGACGGTAGCAATGGACCGCAGAAAACGGAGATGTAAAGTACCAGCTAATATAGCAGATAACTGATGATGATGAATAACCCAAATAATCAGAAATTAACTAAATTCACCATTTTCCTTTAACAGAAAATGTCAAATTCTGAAAAGAATGTGTGTCAAACAGATGAATAATACTCGAGATCTTTCAAGTCAATTGAACGATAACAACAACAACCTGAGAAACTACTTTACTCCGTAATACCAGCTCAGACCGAAAAACGGTCAGAGGTCTCCAAAAATACAGATATTTAGCAGGATGATTAATCGTGACGACCCATGTTTTTTTTTTCCTTTATTGGAATTTTAATCACCTATACAGGCGGGCTGGCAGCAGCATAGTAGGCTGCTCTTCAGCCTGAAGTGGAACAAGAACATGACATAGAGGCGATACAAACAATACAAAAAACGGCGGGCAAAAAATGGAGATACAAAAAACAATAAACAAGAAGCCGTTCACGTTGGACGATAAAAACACTAAAACTCGTTGACACGGCGCACAAAACACGGAGAAAGGCGACAGCACATGTTAACAGTTGAGTTGTAACTGCACGAAACACAAAACGAAGCACACACACTAGACACTGATGGCGATGATCTCCGGCGCGCGAATGTTCACTATGCGTGTGCGAGTCCGGGGACCTGCCAAGAGAGGAGGAGGAGGAAGGGGAGTGGGAGAGGGGAGAGCAGAGATGCCACGGGCAGAGGAGAAAAGGGGGGAGGGAGGAAGGGGGAGGGGAAGCCCGGGGGAAGAGGGGTGGAGGGAGGTGACGGGGAAAAAGGAAAGAGAAGGGAAGGGAAGGGAAGGGAAGGGAAGGGAAGAGAAGGGAGGGAGGGTGCCGAAAGGAAAGGACACAGGAAGTGGGGGGGGGCAGGGTCAAAGTTGATAGGAGGGGTAGATGGAGGGGAGGAGGACATCATCAGGGAGGGGGAGCTGGCGGAAGCCACCTTGGGAGAGGGTAAGGAGGGTGGAGAGATGGAGACCAGGTGGGACGTGGGCATACAGGCACGGCAGCGGGCGGGGGTGGGAGAGGATCGGGGAGACGAGCGGGTGAGGAGGGTCGAGTTTACGGGAGGTGTACAGGATCCGTATCCTTTCAAGGAAAAGGAGGAGGTGGGGGAAGGGGATGAGATCATACAGGGTCCGCGTGGGGGAGGGGAGATGGATGCGATAGGCGAGGCGGAGAGCATGGCGTTCAAGGATTTGGAGGGATTTATAAAAGGGAGGGTGGGCGGAGATCCAAGCCGGATGGGCATAACAAAGGATAGGGCGGATGAGGGATTTATAGGTGTGGAGGATGGTGGCGGGGTCCAGACCCCACGTACGGCCAGAGAGGAGCTTGAGGAGATTGAGTCGGGAGCGTGCCTTGGCTTGGATTGTCCGGAGGTGGGGAGTCCAGGAGAGGCGACGGTCGAGGGTGACGCCAGGGTACTTAAGGGTGGGAGTGAGGGCGATAGGACGGCCATAGATAGTGATGTAGAAATCAAGGAGGCGGAAGGAAGGGGTGGTTTTGCCTACAATGATCGCCTGGGTTTTGGAGGGATTGACCTTGAGCAACCACTGGTTGCACCAAGCGGTGAACCGGTCAAGATGGGATTGGAGAAGGTGTTGGGAGTGCTGTAGGGTGGGGGCAAGGGCAAGGAAGGCGGTGTCATCGGCAAACTGGAGAAGGTGGACGGGGGCTGACGGCGGCGGCATATCCACCATGTACAAGAGGTACAGAAGGGGGGAGAGGACGGAGCCTTGGGGCACACCGGCAGAGGGGAAAAAGGTGTAGGAATCTGTGTTATGGACGATGACATAGGAAGGACGGCGGGAGAGAAAGGAGCCGATCAGACGGATGTAGTTAATGGGAAGGGCGAAGGTTTGGAGCTTGAAGAGGAGACCGGAATGCCATACGTGGTCATAGGCACGTTCGAGGTCCAGGGAGAGGAAGATTGCGGAGCGACGGGAATTAAGCTGTTCGGTAAGGAGATGAGTGAGGTGAAGGAGAAGGTCGTCGGAAGAGAAGGATGGCCGAAAGCCACACTGGGTAACGGGAAGGAGGCGGTGCTGGCGGAGATGCTGGTGCATGCGGCGGGTGAGGATAGATTCCAGGACCTTGCTGAAGACTGAGGTAAGGCAGATGGGGCGGTAGGAGGAGACGGCTGACGGCAGTTCATGAGGATATGGGAGGTTTTCCACAGGTCGGGGTAGTAACCGGTGGACAGGACTACATTGTAGAGCCTGGCCAGGGTGGAGAGGAAAGAGACAGGAGCTTCACGAAGGTGACGGTAGGTGACACGATCGTGGCCAGGAGCGGTGTTAAGTTTCGTGCGGAGTGTAGCAATGAGATCCTGTGTAGTGATAGGGGCATTGAGTTCCGTGTGTGCAATGTTGCCCAAGTACTGGAAACCAGGAGCGAGGGGAGGGACAGATGTGTCAGTTCGATCGCGGATATCCGGGAAGAGGGAGTAATCGAACTGCGGATCATCGGGAATGGAAAATACATCGGAGAGGTAGGAGGCAAAGTGGTTGGCCTTACTAAGGGAGTCAGAGAAAGGGTGATCATCATGGAGAAGAGGATAAGAAGGGGAGGGCTTAGTTCCAGTAAGGCGACGGAAGGCCGACCAGAACTTGGACGAGTTTATTGGTAGGGTAGCATTTAAACGGGTGCATGTCTGTCGCCAGTCCCGGCGTTTCTTAGCCGCGAGCAAATTACGAATGTGTCGCTGGAGTTGCCGGTGGCGTCGTAGTGTGTCCGGGTCACGCGTGCGGAGGAAGGCACGGTAGAGACGACGGGATTCACGGAGGAGGAGGACGGCCTGTGGGGGTAAGGTAGGACGGTGGGGGTGGATGGCGACAGTAGGGACGTGGGCCTCCACGGCCTCAGACAAGGTCTGCTGGAGAAAGGAAGCGGCATGGGTAACATCGTCAGGGTGGTGGTAGGTGAAGGGGTGGCTATCGACCTGGGTGGAAAGGGTATCCCGGTAGGCATTCCAGTTGGCACGGGAGTAGTCGTGGACGTACTTAGGGGGAGGGTCATTACGAGGGTCGGGGCGGGGGCGACGACCGTCTGAAACGGTGAGGAGGACAGGGAGATGGTCACTGCCAATAGGCTCCAGGACATCCACCGTTATGCGGCCAAGGAGGTTGGGGGAGGAGAGGATAACATCAGGAGTGGAGTTGGATTCGGGACGGGTGTGCTGGGGGATGGGAGTGAGGTCGCCTTGAAGGGAGGAGAGGAACCGATGCCACCGCCGTAACTGGGCGGCGGAACGACTATGGATGTTGAGGTCGGTGGCAATCATGTAAGAGGAGAAGGTACGGTCGATGTGGGAGAGGAAGTCGAAGGGAATAGGAGCGTTGGGGCGGACATAGATGGTGGCGCAGGTAACGGTAAGGCCGGGGAAGAAGAGACTAAGGATCAGGTGTTCGGTGGGGTCGGGAAGGAGAGGTTGGAGCCAAACGGGGATCTGGCGGTGGTGACCAATGGCAACTCCGCCACGCGCAATTGGGAGGGGATTATCGGAGCGGTGGAGGAGGTAGGGCGAAGTGTGAATGGTGTGGTGGGGTTGGAGGAAGGTTTCATTAAGGAGGAAGGCATCCACGCGGTGGGTGGCAAGGGTGTGCAGGAAGAGGTTCCTGTTGGCGGGTAGGGAGCGGATGTTGTTGAAAAGGATACGTTGCTGTCGCGCCATGATCGGGATTTAGACGAGGGTGTCAAGGCGGGAGAAGGTGAAATGGGCCTGGTTGATTGAGTAGGTGGCGTACATCTTGAGTTGGAATACGGAACGGGCGGCAAGGGAGATCTGCTGGAGGGTGTGGGGGCGCTGAAAGGGATGAACATTCTGGAGGACGATGGTTAGGAACCTGATGATGTCCTCAGCGGTGGGGGGGGGATGAAGGGAATTGCCAGGAGGGGTGGGGGCGTCCAGGGGACGGACAGGGACGGTGAGTTCAGGAGTGGTTGGAGGGTGTCGGGCTTTACACTTTTGGGAGTAGGTGGGATGGGGGAGATTGCAGGTATTGCAGGAAGGAGGGGATTGGATGTTAGGGCACTGCCGGAGGAAGTGCGCTTGCCGACAATGCGGGCAGGTGGGGGCCTCGCAGCACTCAGCTGTGGGGTGCGCGTTATAGCGCAGACACCTCTGGCAGCGCAGGGATTGAGGAGGGGAACGGGAGGGGTCGACCTTGTACCGCTGGGTAAAAAGGAGGGCACCCTCCTTCAGGAGACGGTCAATGGAGGGGGCGTGCTCAGAAAAAACCCGCATAAGGCGGGTGGAGCCGGCAGCGTTATGTATGCGGCGAACCGCACGCACCTCCAAATGGGGATGCGACTTGAGCTCCGCCAACACCTCCTCCTCCGTGATCACTGGACTAAGCCGAGTGATCACGGCGGTGAGAGTTGGCGGGCGACGCGGAGGTTGGGGTTGGCGGGAGGGAGGTGGGGAAGGAGCAGGGGTGAGAGAGGCATGAGGGCCAAAGCGGGTGACAGGGATGCGGGAGGGGAGATATGTGTGGAGGGTTGGGCTGGGGGAGGAGATGAGGACCGAATCACGGCGAGGAGTGAGGAGGGAGATGGGGGCACCAGGACAATGCTGGCGAAGGAAGAGGGTGAGGTTCCGGGCTTCAAGGAGAGAGGGATCAGGACGGGAGAGGAGGTAGCGGTAGGAGGAGGGGGTAGAGGAGGAAGAGGAGGGGGCAGGGACAGGCGGGGAGACATCCATGGCATCATGGGTGGGGGAAGGAGGACGAGGCGGAGCCTTTTTGGAAGCAGAGGAAGCAGGGGTGCCACTGGGGCGCTTGACGGCGGTGGAGGAGGTGTGGGGGACGGGAACAACGGGAATGTGGCGGGGAGGGGCAGGTCCCGGGGCCGGAGTCGGCGCCGGAGATGGTGATGGTGACAGTGAAGGTGAAGGCGAAGGCGACGGCGATGACGATGACAGTGGCAGTGGCGGCGGTGATGGCGAAGGTGACGGTGAGAGCTGGGCGTGGACAGTGGCCCGACGGGCCACCACCCGAGCCGGAGCTGCAGTGACAGGCTGGGGGAGTGGGGGGAAAGGATCAGAACGAGAGGGGCGAGAGGAAGAAGCGGGAGAGGGGGCGACAAAGATAGAGGGTGAAGGGAGAGTGAGGAGAGGTGGGATGGAAGGAGGGGGGTGGGACTGGGCACACCAAGTTATAGTGGTGGAGGCGGCGGAAGGGGAAGTATAAACTATGGCGGTGGTGGTAGCGGTGGCAGCGGTGGTGGGAGCGGACATGACGGTAGACAGAAACAATAACGAACAGAACGGAGAGGAAAGGACAGAAACTGGGGACAGACAAAGACGAAGACGGATGAAGACGAAGACGGCCGTAGACCAGGGTCAGGACGGCGGCGACGGCGGCACCGGATGGCGGCGGTGGCGGCGGCGGCGGGCACCGGCTGGCGGCGGCGGCGGCGGCGGCGGGCACCAGCGGCGACGAACAGACGGACGGACGGACAGCAGACGGCGGCAAACAGGCAGACGGACGGACGGACGGACAGCGACAGCAGGAAGCGACGGGCAGGCAGACAGACAGACAGACAGACAGACACAACCGCCGAAGACGGAGATTACAACCTGAGAGTAGCCCAGGCATTGCAACCTGACGTCGTCGACTGAGGGGATCCAACCCTCTGATGATGGACGACCAATTTTTTTTTTTTTTTTTTACTTTATTGTTATTTTAAAACCTGTACAAATCAGGTAGGCTGGCAGCGGCACACTACGCCGCTCTTCAGCCATAGCGTTTTACAAGAGTATAAAAAATGGTGAATGACAATGAACAAAATGACGGGCAAAACAGAGAGGTCACAGAGACACAAAAAACACGGAGTCGTTCACAAGTGACGATAACAACACTGAAAACACGTTGGCACGGCGCACAAAACACTGATGAATCCGACGGCACAAGTGAACGTAGTAGTGGGACGGCGGACACCAAAAACACTATACGACGTCACACACACGAAACACAGAAGGCGACGAACTCCGGCGCGCAAATGTTCACTATGCGTGTGCGAGTCCGGGGACCTGCCAAGAGAGGAGGAGGAGGAAGGGGAGTGGGAGAGCGAGAGGGGAGAGCAGAGATGCCACGGGCAGGGGAGATAGGGGGGAGGGAGGAAGGGGGAGAGGAAGCCCGGGGGAAGAGGGGGAAGGGAGGGGACGGGGAGATGGAAAAAGAAGGGAAGAGAAGAGAAGGGAGGGAGGGTGCCGAAAGGAAAGGACACGGGAAGTGGGGGGCGGGGCAGGGTCAAAGTTGATAGGAGGGGTAGATGGAGGGGACGAGGACATCATCAGGGAGAGGGAGCTGGCAGAAGCCACCTTGGGAGAGGGTAAGGAGGGTGGACAGATGGAGACCGGGCGGGACGTGGGAATACAGGCGCGGCAGCGGGCGGGGGTGGGAGAGGATCGGGGAGACGAGGGGGTGAGGAGGATCAAGTTTACGGGAGGTGTACAGGATCCGTATCCTTTCAAGGAAAAGGAGGAGATGGGGGAAGGGGATGAGATCATACAGGATCCGCGTGGGGGAGGGGAGACGGATGGAGGCGGAGAGCATGGCGTTCAAGGATTTGGAGGGATTTATAAAAGGGAGGGGGGGCGGAGATCCAAGCCGGATGGGCATAACAAAGGATAGGGCGGATGAGGGATTTATAGGTGTGGAGGATGGTGGAGGGGTCCAGACCCCACGTACGGCCGGAGAGGAGCTTGAGGAGGCTGAGTCGGGAGCGTGCCTTGGCTTGGATTGTCCGGAGGTGGGGAGTCCAGGAGAGGCGACGGTCGAGGGTGACGCCAAGGTACTTAAGGGTGGGAGTGAGGGCGATAGGACGGCCATAGATGGTGATGTAGAAATCAAGGAGGCGGAAGGAAGGGGTGGTTTTGCCTACAATGATCGCCTGGGTTTTGGAGGGATGACGACCCATGCCCGTAGCAGTCTCATCATAAATAGTTGAAATTAATGTTCCTTTATAGGAACTTCAATAATAAAAAAATAAATGCTGAGATCATTAAGTGTGTCTCATAACAACTAATACTACAGAAAATTCAAAATGCAACATACAATCAACTTCCAGTTGTAAATTCGTATCCATAAATCTGTTGTTCGGGGTTACCAATAGATGGCAGGACAAGCCTCGTAATGCTAAATGCATATGCGTGTTTCCTTTCCTTGCAAATAGAAATGCAATGGCAGCCCTGTTGGGGCTGATTTCGTGTATTGTTTGTGGGGAGAAAGTAAAATTTTGGTTACAAAATTCTGAAACAGATTGCTGAGCTGTACCGAGTCATTCTAACAGTTCGTCTAAATAGTTCACGTCATTTTGAGTTAGAGCAACTAAACATTAGAGAGCTAAATGATTATAGACCTGTAAAAGAGGTAGAGGAGGTAGTTAACCGTTGAAAGTAGTCACAGTTGAAATATCGTGTGTTTTTTGCATAATGTGTATGGTTACGATTTGTTTTAAGTTTCACTTTGAGTATGCGCAGCTGGAGATGAAGAGCAACCTGCTGGAAGAGAACAGTTAAAACAGAAAGTAATTCCTATGAAATTCGAAGTTCTAAATCCTTCGAAATGGAAATAACCAAAAGCAAGGATAGTAATAAAAGAAGATATTAATGTAAGTAATATTTTCATCAGTGTCTCACAGTTTTCAAGTATCCATGTTTTCGATAGAACACAGTTGCTATCTTTTATTCTAGATTGTGGAATGTTGGATATTGACTAAGAGCTCTGAATTAAACGGTGTCGTCCCTGTTTAAAACACAACTGCAGTGTAATTTTAGTGTATGTTGATCATCAATTCTGCCCTGTCTTGCAGATTTTTAGACAACATGGATTTGTGCATTTTGTGGTTTCGTTTTGTAGTCAGTGAAAGATAGCAAGCGTCACACCAGACATACCAAGTCATTATGTTATGCATGTACTGTAGGTGCAAGTGCATTTTTGTGGTTGGGAATGTTGTAAAGAAACAAACCATGATTTCACTGCGTAGTGCATGCGAGTGGTTAAACTGTCATTGATTAAACTAAATACTTGTGACTACAATGTTTAAGATCAGATCTGTTAAAGGCAACGTAGGCCAGGTTCTGGTAAAATGACTGCTGAAAGCCCTGCTTAAACGTTGATCGTTATTTGAACATTTTTAATTGTGAAAATAGAGTTGTGTAACCACATTTTCAGTCATTGAACCGTTTGAGGAAGAAACGACAGAATGCAACAAGAGACCTGCACTAAATTACAACTGCAGATATTGTAAATTACGAGTTGCTGAATAAGGGGCTGAAAGCAGTTGAGATTTTATAATGATTTCACTGTTCTCACTAATAAAAAAAACACCTGCAAGATATCTTACGGTAAATGTTATTTGCGTATTATTCAATTTAATGGAAGGCCTATATAAAACATTTTTCTCTGTTCACAGGTGTTGATTTGATGATGATGATAGAGAAGGTAGCTCCAATCAACAGCAAGTTGAACACATTTTTACATTCAGACCATATCATTACAAGCAACCAAATGAAAATATGATTTGCTCTGTAAGTGAAATTTTTTGGTGGTACAAATGATTATGAATTACAGAGGATCACCAGTTACCCACTGCTGTTGGCAAGAACACTGTGGAAGAGGACTGAAGCCAGATACAGAATGAAGCTAGAGTTTGAAGATGGGCAGGAAAAACTGTGTACTTTGATTAAATGAAATCCAATTAGGCATTTTGTTGAAGGTGATAAAGGTTTAAAAAGCTATATATATGATTTGTATGTGAAGAGTTAAGCAGAGCTGCAGCTTCCGGGCCATGCTTTGGTTTTTGTGGTGTGAGCTTCACAGTCACTAGCCTGTGAATCGGCTTAAAAAATGAATTATTTTTCATCTTAAAACCATGTTTAGAGTTTTTTGAACAAAAGTGTGGTTACGAGAAGTGAACTGGACATCAGGAAATTGTTTAAAAATCAATCTAGAGATTTCTAATGTCTGTCCATCCTAACGTTCTCGCTGCCTGCATTCGTCAGTGTTGTCAGACTCCTGTTCAGAAAACACATACTACGCAACTGTTTCTCCAGTTTAAATCCCTGTTAGAAGATACCATTTGTGATGCTCACATGATATCTGTGTCTGTCTTTGGTCTTAGATTGTTGCTTTCCTTACAAAGTTTTCATGTAGTTTGCATTGCTGCTATTTAGTCATTCTCAACATTTATTATGTGTATAATTTGTTTCAATGTGAGGCAGTTAACAGGTGTGATGTTCAACAGTTGGTATGAATTATAATTCGGGTTTAATATGAGATGGGCACTGTTGGTTGCAACTGATTCCAAGAGAGTGGCTGAAGCTGAAAAGTGGGATCTTGGGGCAACTAAAGGTACCATAATAACAAGGAGAAATAGGAAGAACAAGTGAGAAGATGAGGAACACTTAAACCAAGAAAATTATGCAACTACAGAGCATATTGTGAACAAAAGAGCTGAGTATATCAGTTTATGTTAAATTTTCCAAGAATTAAATTCCCTTAAGTTTTTATTCATTTAATTATGTGTGAATTGACCAGTTAGGATCGTACTACAATTTCATTTCCTCTCTGTGTGATGTTTCTTCTTTCTCCATTACTCCTGTATATGGACGCTGAGCTGTTGCTTCTGTTCATCCACCCAGGCTTTTCCAGTCTTGGTTCTTCTTTTCATGTGTAGTCATGGTCCACAATGTATCCTTATTTTACATCTGAACTTCCTGAATGTTAACATTTCCAGATCTTTTCGAGCTTCCTCAATCCTTATCGTTGTTGTGTTCTTGTTCCACAGGTAGTCGAATATCCTTTTGGATAGTCTGGTTTTGTCCATTCAGTACAAGTGTCCTAGAGTTCATGGTCTCTGAAATTTTCTCCACCTTATTGTAGATTTCATTGTTGCTTCGAAATTTCCAACCTTTTTCAACCTGGGTTTTACCCAAGATTTTCCCTTAATACTTATCTTCCTAGTAAGTCCAGCTTTTCCAACTTGTAATTCATTGAGGCATTCACTGGCATACAGGCACACTGTTTTTACCACAACATTGTAGTGCTGTATTGCGACATTCCAAGAGATGCACTTTTTGTTTTTAAGGTTTGTAGTAAATCTGTAAGCTCTCTGCATTTGTGAGATCTGTTCCCCCACAGAGGCTTTCTCCAGTCCGTTGTCTTGTATGGCTTCACTGAGGTATTTGAATTTTTTTACCCTCTAAATCTACCCAATCTCCGTTCCAAGGAATTGTGGTCCATGTTTCTCACTTGTCATGACTTTGGTCTTCCCTTTAGAGATCCTAAGTCATGGCATGACATGCCGGAACTGATTAGCTGAACAGTTCGCTTTCTTAGGAATTCACACACACTTCCTGTTTTGCCAGGCATCCTCTGTAGTAGGTTAGTGTGTGTGGCTGCTTCTCCTAAGTTCTCTGAAAGTGTCACAAAATCATCAGTGAAAGCCCAGCAGTTTACTTTGATTCCTCCTGATATTCTTCCTAGACAGATTGGGCCAATCCCTTGATTTTCAAGTTCAGAATTCCAAATTCTCACAATCTTCTCCAGGATACAGTTAAACAGTATTGGTGATAATCCATCGCCCTGTCTTACACCTGTTCTCCCATAAGCTTCACTTTGGAAGTTGTGCCTGTTAAGATGTATGTGATAATTTTTGCCAGCTTGTTTCTGACCCCAAATTCTGTGATGATTCTATCTAGAGTCTCTCTATCCACCGAGTCCGTTCTATTCAGCAGTGTCCCTGGGAGGATCTTCTCGATGACTGGGTGTAGTGACATGCCTCTGTAGTTGTTTACAAGTTGTTTGTACCTTTCTTATGGAGTGGGTAGATCAATGATGTTTTCCATTCATCTGGCAGTTTTCTGTCTCCCATATTTGCTGAAGGATTTGGTGTAGGTCGTCTACGATTTCAGTTCTGCCCATTTCAGCATTTTTGCTGATACTGCGTCTTCTCCACTGGCATTGTTGTTTTTGAGACTTTTTAGGGCTTCCTTTGTTTCTTCTTCAGTTAGTGGGGTGTTATCCTCTAGGTTTTGAAGAGGAGCCAGAAGTTTGTATGGTGGTTGGAGGTTGTCAGTTGAACAGCTTGTAGAAGTATCTGGCTAGTAGAGTGCAATTTTCTTCATTATTCAATCCAATTTTGCCCTGTTCCTTTTTGAAGCTTACACTTGGGTCCTGATATCATTTGAGCCGATCTTTTGAAGTTTGAAAAAGTCTCTGTAGTTATTTTTTGGGTAGCTGTCCTGGAGATTTTCTAATTTTGATTTCTCAAATGATTATTTGACTCTGCAGAATATCCTTGCCGTTTCTTTTCTTTGTTTTCTGAATTGTTCCATGCATTGACTCTCTTTTCGAGTGCTTTCTCACATTCTTCATTCCACCAGATTAACCGTTTTGTCTTTGCCTGACAGTGTTTTCTTTGCGGCATCATTGATCTCTGTACAGAGTTGTTGCCAGGTCTCAATGCTAGAGGAGTGGATTTCTTCTGTTAAGTTATTTGGAATATCTCGATTGATATTCACTGGGTTGGTGTTATACTTGATCACTATGGGTGGCTCTGTTTCATTTTGGTGCGAGAAAATGCATTTTAACTTTGCATAGGTTGTGATCAGAGTCGAATTTACTGCCTGATTAGTTTAACACTCATCTCTTGTCTAGTGTTTTTCCTGGTTATTGCTACATGGCCTAATTGGAATTCTCCTAGGTTGGGATTTGGAGATACCCAAGTCTTTGCTTTTCTTGGGACTTTACGCAAATGAGTTGACATTACCTACAACTGGGAAGTTTTGCAGCATCCAGTTAGCATTTGCACTGTCTGATTTGTTCTTCCATGTGCTGAGCAGCCTCTTGCTATGTCTTTATATTTTCTTTCTCTCTCGATCTGTACGTTGAAGTCACCTAGAAGGATTTTCTATGGTTCACATGTATCCTGGAGATTTGTTTCCAGTAGATCCCAGAAGCCGTCTACTGTTTGGAGGTTGTTCTTGTTGCCTTTGTTAATTGGTTTGTGGCAGTATATGGGAGTATATTTCTTGTTTATGCACTTGATTGTCAGTATGGATAACCTTCCAGATTTTGATGAGAAGCTCATGACATTAACTATGGTTCTGTTTAGGTAAAAGGCACTCCCCAGGAGAGGAGTGTTAATCATTATCTTTATTGCTGGCTTTCCTTTCAATGTTCTTTGGTGTTGAGAGTCCACAATGAGGTCATCGGAAATACGGAAGCGTCTGATCCCACCCGTCTGCTTTGGCCCATGACGTCACAAATATGGCAGAAACAAAAACAAACACACACACTTTCCACAAGACGCTTAATGACACTAACGGGGCAAGCGCGGGAAATGGGGTGTTTTGGGTGGGGGGCAAATTAAATATAAACAAATTTAGACTCCTTGCGTAGTTACAATGTGTAAGTGAAGACAGCCATGCATGAATACCCACCCACCTCCCCAGGGGTCGTAACCCCTGCAACCCATAGAAGATAAAGATGCTTCAGTAGCTGATTAATGTTTTTTGTCTTTTTAAAAAAAAAATCTCACGGGATAGAACGAACAGATCAGAAAAGTAAATAAAATACGATAAAACAGAACTGGAGACAGCCACACTCAAACCAAACTCCGCGCCGTCACGACGTCACACACGACAACACCCTTACGTCACGGGTCAAAGCCGACGCGTGTGATCGGACGCTTCTGTTGACCCAGGTCATCTAGGAATCTGGTCTCTCATACAGCCAAGATGTGAATTTCGCTGCCATACAGGAGCTTTTCGAATTTTTATTTTTTTCCGACTCGGAGGAGTGAATTTACATACGGTCCAAGTGTAGTATTTCTTTCCGAATTTCAGTTTGGAAGGTAATAGGTACTATTCACTGGAGAGAAGACTGGATACTAATGTACTATCTACAGGAAGGAAGATATGTACTGATTAATTATAAAACAGTGGCCTTAATTTTGATTATCATGTGTAAATATTATTAGAATAAAAACTTGTTCCTGAAATGACATGAGCGTGGGCTGCTCTCTTGATAGATATGTCATTAAGGTGTCCTTGAAGTTTCAAGCACCTAAGTAAATTAGTCAGTGCATAGATTCCAAGTAATGATTGGCATATATGAATGTAATTAGATGATCTTCACAAAAAATTGTAATAAAGAAAATGAAAGAACTAATGTTACCAATTGCATATCACTTTTCAGCAACAATCACTCCTGTTGTCCTAAAATTTTCATCATATTAAGAGTTTGCCTTTTTTCTGTGAGCCATATAAACTTTGTGAAAATAGTTAGTATTTTTCCAGCCGTTCACAAGAAGTTAATTTATTCAGGTTGTGGCATCATTTTTAACTGGTAACTTTGCAGACCCAAACAGTCTTCGGAATAGCCTGTTGAAGGCAGTTGATCGTTTGCATGATCAAGGAATATTAGTGATATGTATGTAAAGTGATATGGGTGGTAGAAGTGTTATCATATGTGGATTTCTTGGAGTCCTTTCTTGTCTTAACAAATGAATTCCTTCTAGTTGTTGTTACATTATTAATTTGGATTATTATTTCATAAATGAATCAAGAAAGGAAGACAGTACACAGTACATTATTGCATAATTAAGAATAGACTTTTTAAGTCTGCAAGTATATCATAATTTCAAATCTCCCCAAAAATAGAATTACAGGTGTACATTCAGAACTAATACTTATCAATTCTGATATTGAAACTAAAATATTTTATAAAGTAATTCAATTTCATAACTTTTATCTAGAAATAAAACATACTGCAAATAAAATTAGATGAATGTTTTCAGGAAAGCAACTGAGATAATATTAATCTGTCCAAAATTCGGAAGCTAATAGTGGTATCAACAACTGCTGTTGAGGAAAATTAATGCTGGGGAAGGATGTCCCATTAGAGGTTG